>NW_027180223.1:0-93942 GCF_036669925.1 Montipora capricornis | reverse complement strand
AGGAGCACGTGACCTCCATTACCACATGGTATGCGCAGACAAGTTGCGTTTGCGGTCCCGGAGAGGCTGAAAAGGCATACTTACCGGCCGCGGAGGCACTGTGATCAGGGAGGCAGTCCTCTCAAGGTTAGGCTCTTTCATTGCACTTCGATTGGGTTGACCCTTGCGATTACCCCAAATGTGGGTAACTCGAGCGTATAATTTCTGGTAGTGGGGACCTGCGTTCGCGCTAGTCCCCGCACCAACCCCGGTGGCAAAGTTGGCTAATGGGAAGGTTTGTTGGTAACGTTTCAGGCAGGGCAGAAGGAGATGCGGTGGCGGTGTAAGGACTAAGGAAGGTGAGTTTGTATTTGTGAAGTCCACTGCTGAAATTGTAGGTGAATGTTCCGTTACTTGGTGCACTGAAAACTGTGATTTCATTTCTCTCATTCTTGGCCGTACATGAGGGAGACGACGTGTTTATTTCAGCCGCATCGATTCCATCGATAGACGAGTGAGACAAGAAAATGCCAGCGGGTCGAGCTCTTATCCTCGTGCATCGTTTCGAAAACGTAAGTGGATGTGTGTTTGTACTGCTCCATCGCGATAGATTTATTTTGCGTTGTGTTATGTTGCGTTCTGGAGAGCCCGTTTTGCATTGAGTAACTGAGGACCCGCCAGATCAGTTGGCGTTACATTTCTGTGGCCAACACTTGTGGTTTCTCTATGTTATCAGTTAATTGGATTGTTATCATAAAAAGTAAATCTTTCATGGTCAGATAGTGTCTTATCGGCCCTTTGAATACGTACTGTCCGTGTTGAGCAGGGAACAGTAAGACTTTGAAGTGCGCTACGTCACGTAAGTCACGTTTTCGCAAGATCAATGTTGTAGTGTTGTAGCCTTCGTTGTATACATATCATCCGGGCTAGGTTAACTTCCATCTAATGCATACCAGTGCATGCATTTTTTACTTGTCGTATCCTGTTCTTTGCTCACACGAAAAGATACGTTTCATGTCATAAACGTTGGATTGATAAGATCTCGCGCGCACGCGCTCCCTTGGGAATACAAGTTCCACTTTCCTCGTGTGAACTATTTTGTTTTTGTCGTATGTCTCATCTTTGACATATCGTTGGCATGTTGTGTTCAAAAAACCTGGTTTGGAATGTTCTTTCATTGAAAGAAACTGAGATTTTTTGAGATAATCAAGTGTACAGAAGGAAAAAGGGAAGCCTACAACACGGGGTATTCCCAGGCGGTCTCCCATCCAAGTACTAACCCCGCCCGACAGGGCTTAACTTCGGTGATCGGACGAGAACCGGTGTTTTCCCTGTGGTATGGTCGTAGACAAGTAATTTGCCGTGAAAATTAACTTTGTTATAAGGGAAAATGAAAACGAGGTCAGAGCAAGCACAATGTGCATTTGTCCTCTTGCCGTCAACGCAAGTGCCATGCAATGCTGGTGCTGCTGCCCACTGTACAAGAGCGATCGTTGTGTGCGCCTCGCTTTCAGGTTGGCTTTGGGCATTCCTTCCTTGGCACGGATTGTAATCGGACCACCATATCTCGTGGCCATGAGACTGGGAGCACCTTGTCCGCCGTGAGCATTTACGGGCATCGCTTCTCGGCCTTTTGGCTAAGATCAAGTGTAGTATCTGTTCTTATCAGCTTAATATCTGATACGCTGCTCATCGAGCAGCTCATATATTAAACTGATTTTTGGAACTGGGCCGTGGAAAAAGAGGCTTGCCTCGTCCCGGCCACGGGTTGCCTCGGGATATAGCACTACCTCCGAGCGTGGCCCACTTCCCTCTGGGGAAGAAATAATCAAGTGAAAGCAGAAAAAGTGACCAAGCAACCAACCCTTCACATTCTCTTCTCTTTTCTAGGTAGCATAGCAGCGAGTGGACAGCACGACACGACAGGACGAGGAGCACGTGACCTCCATTACCACATGGTTGCGCAGACAAGTTGCGTTTTGCGGTCCCGGAGAGGCTGAAAAGGTGTACTTACCAACTTACCTGCGCGGAGGCACTGATCAGGGAGGCAGTTTTCTCAAGGTGGGCTCTTTCTTGCACTCGATGGGTTGACCCTTGCGATACTCTGCCGGTTTACCTCGAGCGTCCTTTTTGGGTGGGGAGTCTGCGTCCAGCTAGTTCCTGCCGTTCCTGTCCCCGGTGGCATTGGAGTTGCCGATGGTTTGGTGTCTGTCCACTTCCCGGGCAGGAAGGAGATGTGTACGGTGTGTAACCTAGTTGAGTTGTATTTGATGAAGTCCACTGCTGAAAATTGTAGGTGAATGCCCGTCCTTGTCACTGATAAACTGTGATCAGCTCTCATTCTTGGCCGTTCTGAGGAGGGAGCCGACGTGTTTGTTACGCTCAAGTGTGCAATCGATAGACGAGGAGACGAGCTCCTTCCAGAGTCCTCGTTTCTGCTCGGCGGTGTATCCTGTTCCTGTTACTGTTCCCGTACTGCTGTCATCCGTTCTGTTTCTTTTGCGTTGACTTACCTTGCGTTCTGGAAGTCCGTTTTTGCATGTCAATGTACAAGCCAGATTATTCCAGTCCATTTGGCGTTGCCCACTCTTTTGGTTCTCTATTACTTTCTGTTCAGTGTGATTTCCCCGTCCGTGGCAAATGGTACTCTTCTTGTTCTTATAGTCTTTCCAGGAGTCTGTCCAGTCCGTCCCGTCTAGCCTGGGGAACAGTGATTTGAGGAGTGCGTTCGTCACGTGGTCATGCAGGCCAAGATCAATGTTGTCCATCTGTAGCCTATATTTGTCATATCATCCGGGCTAGGTTACTTTCCATCTGCCTCGGTGCATGCCCTTTTTTTTCCTTGTCGTTATCCTGTTCTGTAACACACGAAAAGATACGTCATGTCCGCGGGATTGTAAGCAGGATCTGGGGGCACGCGCTCCCTTGGGAATACCCAAAGTTCTTTCTTCCTTCCGTTCCTATTTTGTTTTGTTTCCTGTCCGCTACTGTTTTCCATATCTCCATGCCGTGTTCAACTCAAATTGAATTTGTTTCCTGTTCTTTTCATCTGAGTCAGTGCCCCAGTTTCGTGAGATGCTCCCGTCAGAAGGAAAAAGGGAGAGTCTACTGCCAGTTCTCCCAGGCGGTCTCCCTGTCCTTGTGCCATCCCCCGCCCGTCAGATTCCTCTGCACCGAGACTTCTTCCCTCTTGTTTCTGTTCGTAGCAGCCCTGGTGAAAATCTTTGTCTGTCTCGTCAGGTGTCTACCAATGTCAACGAAGTGTGCTGCTGGTGATGTCGAAGAAGGAGAGAAAGTCACTGTCCCGGTCCTCGTCAAGTCTTCCTGATGAAGTTCCTGAGTCTCCAGCCTCATTCAGTATCGTCTCTACTTTCGGCCCTGTCCGGCATCTGTTCGTGCACGGTTGTAATCGGACCTACCACTTCGTGGCAAGAATGGGAGCACTCTGTCCGCCGTGAGCTGATACGTTCTACTTGTCGGCTTTTGGCTAAGATCAGCTGCTCATCGAGCAGCTCATATATTAAACTGATTTTTGGAACTGGGCCGTGGAAAAGAGGCTTGCCTCGTCCCGGCCACGGGTTGCCTCGGTATAGCACTACCTCCGAGCGTGGCCCACTTCCCTCTGGGGAAGAAATAATCAAGTGAAAGCAGAAAAAGTGACCAAGCAACCAACCTTCACATTCTCTTCTCTTTTCTAGGTAGCATAGCAGCGAGTGGACAGCACGACACGACAGGACGAGGAGCACGTGACCTCCATTACCACATGGTATGCGCAGACAAGTTGCGTTTTGCGGTCCCGGAGAGGCTGAAAAGGCATACTTACCTGACGCGGGAGGCACTGTGATCAGGGAGGCAGTCCTCTCAAGGTGAGGCTCTTTCATTGCACTTCGATTGGGTTGACCCTTGCGATTACCCCAAATGTGGGTAACTCGAGCGTATAATTTCTGGTAGTGGGGACCTGCGTTCGCGCTAGTCCCCGCACCAAACCCCGGTGGCAAAGTTGGCTAATGGGAAGGTTTGTTGGTAACGTTTCAGGCAGGGCAGGGAAGGAGATGCGGTGGCGGTGTAAGGACTAAGGAAGGTGAGTTGTATTTGTGAAGTCCACTGCTGAAATTGTAGGTGAATGTTCCGTACTTGGTGCACTGAAAAACTGTGATTTCATTTCTCTCATTCTTGGCCGTACAGAGAGGGAGACGACGTGTTTATTTCAGCCGCATCGATTTCCATCGATAGACGAGTGAGACAAGAAAATGCCAGCGGGTCGAGCTCTTATCCTCGTGCATCGTTTCGAAAACGTAAGTGGATGTGTGTTTGTACTGCTCCATCGCGATAGATTTCTTTTGCGTTGTGTTATGTTGCGTTCTGGAGAGCCCGTTTTGCATTGAGTAACTGAGGACCCGCCAGATCAGTTGGCGTTACATTTCTGTGGCCAACACTTTGTGGTTTCTCTATGTTATCAGTTAATTGGATTGTTATCATAAAAAGTAAATCTTTCATGGTCAGGATAGTGTCTTATCGGCCCTTTGAATACGTACTGTCCGTGTTGAGCAGGGAACAGTAAGACTTTGAAGTGCGCTACGTCACGTAAGTCACGTTTTCGCAAGATCAATGTTGTAGTGTTGTAGCCTTCGTTGTATACATATCATCCGGGCTAGGTTAACTTCCATCTAATGCATAACAGTGCATGCATTTTTTACTTGTCGTATCCTGTTCTTTGCTCACACGAAAAGATACGTTTCATGTCATAAACGTTGGATTGATAAGATCTCGCGCGCACGCGCTCCCTTGGGAATACAAGTTCCACTTTCTCGTGTGAACTATTTTGTTTTTGTCGTATGTCTCATCTTTGACATATCGTTGGCATGTTGTGTTCAAAAAACCTGGTTTGGAATGTTCTTTCATTGAAAGAAACTGAGATTTTTTGAGATAATCAAGTGTACAGAAGGAAAAAGGGAAGCCTACAACACGGGGTATTCCCAGGCGGTCTCCCATCCAAGTACTAACCCCGCCCGACAGGGCTTAACTTCGGTGATCGGACGAGAACCGGTGTTTTCCCTGTGGTATGGTCGTAGACAAGTAATTTGCCGTGAAAATTAACTTTGTTATAAGGGAAAATGAAAACGAGGTCAGAGCAAGCACAATGTGCATTTGTCCTCTTGCCGTCAACGCAAGTGCCATGCAATGCTGGTGCTGCTGCCCACTGTACAAGAGCGATCGTTGTGTGCGCCTCGCTTTCAGGTTGGCTTTGGGCATTCCTTCCTTGGCACGGATTGTAATCGGACCACCATATCTCGTGGCCATGAGACTGGGAGCACCTTGTCCGCCGTGAGCATTTACGGGCATCGCTTCTCGGCCTTTTGGCTAAGTCTTTTTGGCCGATGTTTTGTGGGTTCTCCCAGGGCGAAGCCCTACCATTTTGGTAGTAGGTTTTGCGTTCCTTGTGGTATCCTTGCTCTTGCGATTCCATGGATGCTGATACTGATACACGTGTTAATTGGGGCGACGCCCCTATGGATGATGTTTCTGAGAATGTTGCTGTGAATCCTTCTTCTGATATTGCTGCTACCTCATCGAATACTGCTATTTCATATGCCGGTGTCACTGCCGGGTCTGGTGACCCTGTTCCGCTCGTCAATAATGCTCCTGTTCGCAGCCGCTTTGTTCCGTCTACCTTTGAGAGAGAGAATTTTTCTGTTTATAACCGCTTGCCAGAGAGACCGTGTTCTGCCTTTTTTCCGAAACCTGATGGCGACTTTGCTTTAAAGGATCTTTTTGCCGACCTAGAGACCTGCCAGATTCCTTCTGCTGCTGTTCGCTGCGTCCAGTGGGTTTCCCCGCAGCAAGTGTGTGTCACCTTTACCAAAGAAGATTATCGTAACACCTTTCTTCGGGCTTCATCGTTGGTGCCTCGTTTCCTCCGCTCTGGTGCCCCTACATCTTCTGGTAACCCCCGTATCGTCTATGTTGCTGTTTTTGGTGCTCCTTATGAACTTCCTGATTCTGCGCTTCATATGCGTCTTGCTCCCTATGGTACTGTGAAGTTTACTCGACGTAGTAAACACCAGAACTACCCTACGTTGGACAATGGAACTCGGGTCTTTGGTATGGTCCTGTCCAAATCTATCCCTTCCTTTCTTCGTTTTGGCCGGGTTCTGGTCCGTGTCCGTCACGACAATCAGACGCCTACTTGTCGAAAGTGCAACCTTCCCGATCACATGGCTAAGGATTGCCCTAATACCTTCTGCTACAATTGCGAGCGTATTGGTCATATGTTTAAGGAATGCCCTGAGAAGGATTTCTGCTGTGTGTGTCGTGACCAAGGCCATAGGGCTATCGATTGTCAACACTCGTGGCATCGCCGTCCTCGATCTTACCGAGATGCTGACAAGCCAGACGACCCTCCTCCCCAGCCGTCTCCTGATCTTCAACCTGCTGTTCAGCCCTCTAATCGACCTTCGCAGCCTCCTAGCCAACTATCTTCATCCTGCTCTTCCCAATCCTCGTCGCAGTCTTCCTCGTCGCAGTCTTCCTCTTTGCAGCCTTCTTCTGAGCACTCGGCCCCTTCGCAGATACAATCTTCCCCTCCTCTTTCTTCTGACCTTTCTCAGTCCCAGAGTATTTTGGCTTCCTATGCGCCCTCTAATCCAGCCTTGGTAGAAGCTGCCTCCGATGCCGAAGTAGCCTATGCTATGGATGTTGCCGATCCTCCGCCTGACTCCCTTCCTGATTACCCTGATGACAACTCCGATCCTGATAATGTTCCTGCCCCTGTCGCTGACCCTGTTCCTGATGCTGTTCCTGATCTTGACGTTGACGTTGCTTCTGATGATGCTGATCCTGACCTTGATCCTGATGCTGATTCGCCCTTACAGACCTCTCGCCCGCTGCTTTCTGACCCTGGTGATCATCCTCTCGTCGTTTCTGATGATTCTGACTCAGATGATTATACCCCTGCGCCTGACCTTTTCCCAACTCGTACGTTGGGACGAGCTGTCAAGAGAGGATCCAGCCGGACACCTGCTAATGTCACTCCAACCATTGTGCCTGTTCGTAAGTCAACGAATCCTTCGCGTGTGCCTACGAAAAAAAGCCGTCCATCATGACCTCTATGTTTAATTTAATTTCAATTAATTCACGTGGTTCTAATCGGGCTACTCGGAAAGCTTTGCTTGATTATGTTCGTTTCGGTTTCGGTATTATCTGCATTCAGGAGACTTTAATATCTGATCCTGTTGCCTTTAATTCCCTGGTTGCTGACTGGAGTGGGCCATCTTTTTGGTCCCCTGCTGTTGGTAAACAGGCTGGTGTTATTATTTTGATTTCCGATCGTTTTGATGGTCAAGTTTTATCTTGGCGTAGAGATCATGATGGACGTGTCCTTAGTTTACTCGTTGAGTATAATAATCGTAAGTTTAATATTATTAATATTTATGCGCCCACCCTTTTGACTGACCGAAAAGTGTTTTTCGAGAATCTGCATGCTTTCTGCCTTCCTGCTGATTTTACCATTATTGCCGGTGATTTCAATTGTTATGAATCTGATTTAGATAAATTCGGTGGCAATGTCTCCATTGCAAAATATCTCTCTGACTTTCGTCGTTCACTTTACCTTGAAGATGCTTGGCGCAAATTGCATCCCCGTGTCCGAGCGTGCTCTTGGTTTAATTCTAATTTTTCCATCGGCTCGCGCCTTGACAAATTTTTTGTTTCCCGAAATTTATTCCCCTTAGTTCAGTCCTGTGACATTTCTCCTTGCGCCTTTTCTGATCATGATTTTGTTAATCTTTCTTTAAAATTGGAGTCTAATTATATGCGTGGTCCGGGCTTATGGAAATTTAATTCCTCCCTTTTGAATGATAGCGATTTTTGTCTTTCCTTTGATGCTAAGATTCGCGAGCTCTCCGATTGCGTTGACTATTTTCCGTCAGTCAAATGTTGGTGGGACTTTTTTAAGGACTCTATTCGCTCGGAAATTATTTCCTTTGCTAAGAATAAACGTAGAAGTCTCTCGCATGAGCGCGTCCTTATAACTAATGCAATAATTGGTCTCAAGCGCCGTCTTGTCTGTGGCGACCTTTCGGTCGCCCCTGAAATTTCTCGGCTTGAATCTGAACTGAATGCTCTTACCTTGCGTGTTTTGGAAGGCTCTAAAATCCGTTCTCGCGTCCAGTGGCTTGAGGAGGGCGAGAAGCCTTCACGCTTCTTCTTCAAGTTAGAACGTGAGCGCTTAGACCGTAATAACGTTTCTTCTATTTTGAATGATAATGACATTGAAGTTTTCACTCGGGAGGAGGTTGAACGTGCGCACGTGCGCTTTTATTCAAATCTTTTCTCGCAAGAGGTTATTGATCCTGTGTGTAAACAATCCTGTTTTGATTCTATTCTTTCTTCGCTTTCTCCTCCTCTGCGCGACTCATGCGAGGGACTTTTAACTTTAGATGAATTGACTATTTCATTAAGGAGCCTTAGCCTAGGAAGGTCACCTGGTTCTGATGGTTTGTCTGTCGAATTTTACTTGCGTTTTTGGGACATTCTGGGCCCCCTTTTACTATCAGTCGCAAACCAATGTTTTCACGACTCTGAACTTTCGGATTCTATGAAGGGAAGCGTTACTCGCCTTATTTATAAGAAGCGTGGGGATATTAAGAATTTGAAAAACTGGAGGCCCATTTCTTTGCTCAATGTGGATTATAAGATTATCTCTAAAGCCATCACAACTCGTCTTTCTTCGGTTATGCATCACATAGTTTCTCCTGATCAATCTTGTTCTGTTCCGGGTCGTTCAATCTTCTCTAATGTGACGTTGTTGCGCGATGTTCTTAGCCACATTGAGCAAACAAATGAGTCTGCTATTTTGATTAGTTTAGATCAAGAAAAGGCCTTCGACCGAGTCGATCGCGTCTTCCTTCTAGAGCTGCTTAATGTTTACGGTTTTGGTTCTGATTTTTGTCGTTGGATTAGTACCTTTTATAATGGTGCTTGCATGCGTATCATCCTCAATGATTGGCTTACTGAGAGTATCCCCCTTGAACGGGGTGTCCGTCAGGGGGATCCTCTCTCTCCTCTACTTTATGTTTTATGTGTAGAAGTTCTTGCTAATCTGATCCGTAGATCTCCTGAGATTGAGGGGTTTTTACTTCCTGGTGCAAGGGGCTTGCAGGCGAAAGTTCGCCTTTATGCTGATGACACTACTGCTGTTTTGAAAGACCTTTTCTCTCTAAATAAGCTTTTTGATTGTGTTAGTGTTTATGAACGTGGTTCTGGAGCTAAGCTAAATAAGTCGAAAACGGAGGCCATGTGGCTCGGTGCTTGGCGTTCTCGGACTGACGAACCCCTTGGACTTACTTGGGTCAAGAAAATGAAAATTCTTGGGGTCTTTTTTGGTACTATCCCTGTTGAGAATGATAATTGGCAACCTAAGCTAAACAAACTAGAGAAGTCCCTCAATCTTGGGAGATCTCGTTCTCTGTCCTTCCTAGGCAAGGCTCTCCTTATTAACACCTTAGGGTTAAGCAAGCTGATGTATCTAGCTAGGGTTTTGCTTCCCCCTGCCTGGGTCCTTTCCCGTATCAATAGTTTCATCTGGCCTTTTCTTTGGGGTTGTAAAATTGAGACGGTTGCTCGTAATACTTTATATTTAAGCGCTGCGCAAGGGGGTATAGGTATTATTAATTTTAGTGTTAAGTGCCTTGCCTTGCAGTTAGCGGGGATGGCTTTTACTTTGGACTCGCCTCACGATTCTAGTTTTTATCTTTGTAAATATTTTGTTGGTAGACGTTTGTCTTCTCTTCGCCCCCAGTGGAATTGTTTGCGCGATAATTTTGCCCCTTCTGCCTGCTTTCCGTCTCCTTTTTACGCCCGCTGTCTTGAAACTCTTTTATCCGTTGGCAGTTGCGACTTAACTTCTAAGCGTTTATATTTGAAACTACTTTCCTCGAATTCCTCCTCCCCTATCTTGCATAGATTTTGGACCCAGGTTTGTGGCTCTTCTTTTTCACTCAATGATCATTGGTCTCTCGTTCGAGATTCTCTTACCGAAAATCCTAAAAATGATCTCTTGTGGCTAATCGCTCTCCGCGGTGTTAAGGTTCGCGATTCCCTTGCTAATTGGGGATATATTAACTCGGCTTTCTGTGCTTCTTGCCCTAGACGAGAGACTATCGATCATTGTTTTTTGCATTGCCCTCGGGTTAAGCGGGTTTGGTCCCGTTTTTCCCCAACTTTAGATCGTGTGCTAGGCTTTCGGCTTACCTTAAATGTCCCTTTCGTGTTCTTTTTTATTTGGCCCCCTCTCGTTACAAAGAGGGCTCGCATTGCGCGCCACATTATCAAGACCATTCTCTACGGTGTTTGGCTCTTTCGCAATAAGGCCACCTTTTATAACGGTAAAGAAGATCATCGGGCTATTATCCGTTTTGTTTCTGGCGATCTCCGTAGTCGAATTAAGCTCGATCACTTTCGCCTTTCAGACAGTCGCTTTTCTTCTTTGTGGTCTCTCCCAGGCTTTTGCACCGTAGAGAACGGTCTTCCTAGCGTTACTATTTAGGCGTACATTTAATTCTCGTTTTGCTTTGTCCGCGCGCTGTTTGCGGTGCCTGTAATCCGGGGCTCTCTTTAAGGAACTTGCGCAGTTCATGGACTTTATCGTTAGGGCCCCTGGCCCTTACGGCTAGCTGCTTACTCCGGCTTTGTGACTCTGTAGACTTTTCTGTATTCCTGAATATGTAATTGCTCCATTTTTATTTGTGAATAAACGCTCTTTTGAAAAAAAATCTGTTCTTATCAGCTTAATATCTGATACGCTGCTCATCGAGCAGCTCATATATTAAACTGATTTTTGGAACTGGGCCGTGGAAAAGAGGCTTGCCTCGTCCCGGCCACGGGTTGCCTCGGTATAGCACTACCTCCGAGCGTGGCCCACTTCCCTCTGGGGAAGAAATAATCAAGTGAAAGCAGAAAAAGTGACCAAGCAACCAACCTTCACATTCTCTTCTCTTTTCTAGGTAGCATAGCAGCGAGTGGACAGCACGACACGACAGGACGAGGAGCACGTGACCTCCATTACCACATGGTATGCGCAGACAAGTTGCGTTTTGCGGTCCCGGAGAGGCTGAAAAGGCATACTTACCTGACGCGGGAGGCACTGTGATCAGGGAGGCAGTCCTCTCAAGGTGAGGCTCTTTCATTGCACTTCGATTGGGTTGACCCTTGCGATTACCCCAAATGTGGGTAACTCGAGCGTATAATTTCTGGTAGTGGGGACCTGCGTTCGCGCTAGTCCCCGCACCAAACCCCGGTGGCAAAGTTGGCTAATGGGAAGGTTTGTTGGTAACGTTTCAGGCAGGGCAGGGAAGGAGATGCGGTGGCGGTGTAAGGACTAAGGAAGGTGAGTTGTATTTGTGAAGTCCACTGCTGAAATTGTAGGTGAATGTTCCGTACTTGGTGCACTGAAAAACTGTGATTTCATTTCTCTCATTCTTGGCCGTACAGAGAGGGAGACGACGTGTTTATTTCAGCCGCATCGATTTCCATCGATAGACGAGTGAGACAAGAAAATGCCAGCGGGTCGAGCTCTTATCCTCGTGCATCGTTTCGAAAACGTAAGTGGATGTGTGTTTGTACTGCTCCATCGCGATAGATTTCTTTTGCGTTGTGTTATGTTGCGTTCTGGAGAGCCCGTTTTGCATTGAGTAACTGAGGACCCGCCAGATCAGTTGGCGTTACATTTCTGTGGCCAACACTTTGTGGTTTCTCTATGTTATCAGTTAATTGGATTGTTATCATAAAAAGTAAATCTTTCATGGTCAGGATAGTGTCTTATCGGCCCTTTGAATACGTACTGTCCGTGTTGAGCAGGGAACAGTAAGACTTTGAAGTGCGCTACGTCACGTAAGTCACGTTTTCGCAAGATCAATGTTGTAGTGTTGTAGCCTTCGTTGTATACATATCATCCGGGCTAGGTTAACTTCCATCTAATGCATAACAGTGCATGCATTTTTTACTTGTCGTATCCTGTTCTTTGCTCACACGAAAAGATACGTTTCATGTCATAAACGTTGGATTGATAAGATCTCGCGCGCACGCGCTCCCTTGGGAATACAAGTTCCACTTTCTCGTGTGAACTATTTTGTTTTTGTCGTATGTCTCATCTTTGACATATCGTTGGCATGTTGTGTTCAAAAAACCTGGTTTGGAATGTTCTTTCATTGAAAGAAACTGAGATTTTTTGAGATAATCAAGTGTACAGAAGGAAAAAGGGAAGCCTACAACACGGGGTATTCCCAGGCGGTCTCCCATCCAAGTACTAACCCCGCCCGACAGGGCTTAACTTCGGTGATCGGACGAGAACCGGTGTTTTCCCTGTGGTATGGTCGTAGACAAGTAATTTGCCGTGAAAATTAACTTTGTTATAAGGGAAAATGAAAACGAGGTCAGAGCAAGCACAATGTGCATTTGTCCTCTTGCCGTCAACGCAAGTGCCATGCAATGCTGGTGCTGCTGCCCACTGTACAAGAGCGATCGTTGTGTGCGCCTCGCTTTCAGGTTGGCTTTGGGCATTCCTTCCTTGGCACGGATTGTAATCGGACCACCATATCTCGTGGCCATGAGACTGGGAGCACCTTGTCCGCCGTGAGCATTTACGGGCATCGCTTCTCGGCCTTTTGGCTAAGATCAAGTGTAGTATCTGTTCTTATCAGCTTAATATCTGATACGCTGCTCATCGAGCAGCTCATATATTAAACTGATTTTTGGAACTGGGCCGTGTGGAAAAGAGGCTTGCCTCGTCCCGGCCACGGGTTGCCTCGGTATAGCACTACCTCCGAGCGTGGCCCACTTCCCTCTGGGGAAGAAATAATCAAGTGAAAGCAGAAAAAGTGACCAAGCAACCAACCTTCACATTCTCTTCTCTTTTCTAGGTAGCATAGCAGCGAGTGGACAGCACGACACGACAGGACGAGGAGCACGTGACCTCCATTACCACATGGTATGCGCAGACAAGTTGCGTTTTGCGGTCCCGGAGAGGCTGAAAAGGCATACTTACCTGACGCGGGAGGCACTGTGATCAGGGAGGCAGTCCTCTCAAGGTGAGGCTCTTTCATTGCACTTCGATTGGGTTGACCCTTGCGATTACCCCAAATGTGGGTAACTCGAGCGTATAATTTCTGGTAGTGGGGACCTGCGTTCGCGCTAGTCCCCGCACCAAACCCCGGGTGGCAAAGTTGGCTAATGGGAAGGTTTGTTGGTAACGTTCAGGCAGGGCAGGGAAGGAGATGCGGTGGCGGTGTAAGGACTAAGGAAGTAAGTGAGTTGTATTTGTGAAGTCCACTGCTGAAATTGTAGGTGAATGTTCCGTACTTGGTGCACTGAAAAAACTGTGATTTCATTTCTCTCATTCTTGGCCGTACAGAGAGGGAGAGACGACGTGTTTATTTCAGCCGCATCGATTTCCATCGATAGACGAGTGAGACAAGAAAATGCCAGCGGGTCGAGCTCTTATCCTCGTGCATCGTTTCGAAAACGTAAGTGGATGTGTGTTTGTACTGCTCCATCGCGATAGATTTCTTTTGCGTTGTGTTATGTTGCGTTCTGGAGAGCCCGTTTTGCATGGAGTAACTGAGGACCCGCCAGATCAGTTGGCGTTACATTTCTGTGGCCAACACTTTGTGGTTTCTCTATGTTATCAGTTAATTGGATTGTTATCATAAAAAGTAAATCTTTCATGGTCAGGATAGTGTCTTATCGGCCCTTTGAATACGTACTGTCCCGTGTTGAGCAGGGAACAGTAAGACTTTGAAGTGCGCTACGTCACGTAAGTCACGTTTTCGCAAGATCAATGTTGTAGTGTTGTAGCCTTCGTTGTATACATATCATCCGGGCTAGGTTAACTTCCATCTAATGCATAACAGTGCATGCATTTTTTACTTGTCGTATCCTGTTCTTTGCTCACACGAAAAGATACGTTTCATGTCATAAAACGTTGGATTGATAAGATCTCGCGCGCACGCGCTCCCTTGGGAATACAAGTTCCACTTTCTCGTGTGAACTATTTGTTTTTGTCGTATGTCTCATCTTTGACATATCGTTGGCATGTTGTGTTCAAAAAACCTGGTTTGGAATGTTCTTTCATTGAAAGAAACTGAGATTTTTTGAGATAATCAAGTGTACAGAAGGAAAAAAGGGGAAGCCTACAACACGGGGTATTCCCAGGCGGTCTCCCATCCAAGTACTAACCCCGCCCGACAGGGCTTAACTTCGGTGATCGGACGAGAACCGGTGTTTTCCCTGTGGTATGGTCGTAGACAAGTAATTTGCCGTGAAAATTAACTTTGTTATAAGGGAAAATGAAAACGAGGTCAGAGCAAGCACAATGTGCATTTGTCCTCTTGCCGTCAACGCAAGTGCCATGCAATGCTGGTGCTGCTGCCCACTGTACAAGAGCGATCGTTGTGTGCGCCTCGCTTTCAGGGTTGGCTTTGGGCATTCCTTCCTTGGCACGGATTGTAATCGGACCACCATATCTCGTGGCCATGAGACTGGGAGCACCTTGTCCGCCGTGAGCATTTACGGGCATCGCTTCTCGGCCTTTTGGCTAAGATCAAGTGTAGTATCTGTTCTTATCAGCTTAATATCTGATACGCTGCTCATCGAGCAGCTCATATATTAAACTGATTTTTGGAACTGGGCCGTGGAAAAGAGGCTTGCCTCGTCCCGGCCACGGGTTGCCTCGGTATAGCACTACCTCCGAGCGTGGCCCACTTCCCTCTGGGGAAGAAATAATCAAGTGAAAGCAGAAAAAAGTGACCAAGCAACCAACCTTCACATTCTCTTCTCTTTTCTAGGTAGCATAGCAGCGAGTGGACAGCACGACACGACAGGACGAGGAGCACGTGACCTCCATTACCACATGGTATGCGCAGACAAGTTGCGTTTTGCGGTCCCGGAGAGGCTGAAAAGGCATACTTACCTGACGCGGGAGGCACTGTGATCAGGGAGGCAGTCCTCTCAAGGTGAGGCTCTTTCATTGCACTTCGATTGGGTTGACCCTTGCGATTACCCCAAATGTGGGTAACTCGAGCGTATAATTTCTGGTAGTGGGGACCTGCGTTCGCGCTAGTCCCCGCACCAAACCCCGGTGGCAAAGTTGGCTAATGGAAGGTTTGTTGGTAACGTTTCAGGCAGGGCAGGGAAGGAGATGCGGTGGCGGTGTAAGGACTAAGGAAGGTGAGTTTGTATTTGTGAAGTCCACTGCTGAAATTGTAGGTGAATGTTCCGACTTGGTGCACTGAAAAACTGTGATTTCATTTCTCTCATTCTTGGCCGTACAGAGAGGGAGACGACGTGTTTATTTCAGCCGCATCGATTTCCATCGATAGACGAGTGAGACAAGAAAATGCCAGCGGGTCGAGCTCTTATCCTCGTGCATCGTTTCGAAAACGTAAGTGGATGTGTGTTTGTACTGCTCCATCGCGATAGATTTCTTTTGCGTTGTGTTATGTTGCGTTCTGGAGAGCCCGTTTTGCATTGAGTAACTGAGGACCCGCGCCAGATCAGTTGGCGTTACATTTCTGTGGCCAACACTTTGTGGTTTCTCTATGTTATCAGTTAATTGGATTGTTATCATAAAAAAGTAAATCTTTTCATGGTCAGGATAGTGTGTCTTATCGGCCCTTGAATACGTACTGTCCGTGTTGAGCAGGGAACAGTAAGACTTTGAAGTGCGCTACGTCACGTAAGTCACGTTTTCGCAAGATCAATGTTGTAGTGTTGTAGCCTTCGTTGTATACATATCATCCGGGCTAGGTTAACTTCCATCTAATGCATAACAGTGCATGCATTTTTTACTTGTCGTATCCTGTTCTTTGCTCACACGAAAAGATACGTTTCATGTCATAAACGTTGGATTGATAAGATCTCGCGCGCGCACGCGCTCCCTTGGGAATACAAGTTCCACTTTCTCGTGTGAACTATTTGTTTTTGTCGTATGTCTCATCTTTGACATATCGTTGGCATGTTGTGTTCAAAAAACCTGGTTTGGAATGTTCTTTCATTGAAAGAAACTGAGATTTTTTGAGATAATCAAGTGTACAGAAGGAAAAAGGGAAGCCTACAACACGGGGTATTCCCAGGCGGTCTCCCATCCAAGTACTAACCCCGCCCGACAGGGCTTAACTTCGGTGATCGGACGAGAACCGGTGTTTTCCCTGTGGTATGGTCGTAGACAAGTAATTTGCCGTGAAAATTAACTTTGTTATAAGGGAAAATGAAAACGAGGTCAGAGCAAGCACAATGTGCATTTGTCCTCTTGCCGTCAACGCAAGTGCCATGCAATGCTGGTGCTGCTGCTGCCCACTGTACAAGAGCGATCGTTGTGTGCGCCTCGCTTTCAGGTTGGCTTTGGGCATTCCTTCCTTGGCACGGATTGTAATCGGACCACCATATCTCGTGGCCATGAGACTGGGAGCACCTTGTCCGCCGTGAGCATTTACGGGCATCGCTTCTCGGCCTTTTGGCTAAGATCAAGTGTAGTATCTGTTCTTATCAGCTTAATATCTGATACGCTGCTCATCGAGCAGCTCATATATTAAACTGATTTTTGGGAACTGGGCCGTGGAAAAGAGGCTTGCCTCGTCCGGCCACGGGTTGCCTCGGTATAGCACTACCTCCGAGCGTGGCCCACTTCCCTCTGGGGAAGAAATAATCAAGTGAAAGCAGAAAAAGTGACCAAGCAACCAACCTTCACATTCTCTTCTCTTTTCTAGGTAGCATAGCAGCGAGTGGACAGCACGACACGACAGGACGAGGAGCACGTGACCTCACATTACCACATGGTATGCGCAGACAAGTTGCGTTTTGCGGTCCCGAGAGGCTGAAAAGGCATACTTACCTGACGCGGGAGGCACTGTGATCAGGGAGGCAGTCCTCTCAAGGTGAGGCTCTTTCATTGCACTTCGATTGGGTTGACCCTTGCGATTACCCCAAATGTGGGTAACTCGAGCGTATAATTTCTGGTAGTGGGGACCTGCGTTCGCGCTAGTCCCCGCACCAAACCCCGGTGGCAAAGTTGGCTAATGGGAAGGTTGTTGTGGTAACGTTTCAGGCAGGGCAGGGAAGGAGATGCGGTGGCGGTGTAAGGACTAAGGAAGGTGAGTTGTATTTGTGAAGTCCACTGCTGAAATTGTAGGTGAATGTTCCGTACTTGGTGCACTGAAAAACTGTGATTTCATTTCTCTCATTCTTGGCCGTTACAGAGAGGGAGACGACGTGTTTATTTCAGCCGCATCGATTTCCATCGATAGACGAGTGAGACAAGAAAATGCCAGCGGGTCGAGCTCTTATCCTCGTGCATCGTTTCGAAAACGTAAGTGGATGTGTGTTTGTACTGCTCCATCGCGATAGATTTTTTTGCGTTGTGTTATGTTGCGTTCTGGAGAGCCCGTTTTGCATTGAGTAACTGAGGACCCGCCAGATCAGTTGGCGTTACATTTCTGTGGCCAACACTTTGTGGTTTCTCTATGTTATCAGTTAATTGGATTGTTATCATAAAAAGTAAATCTTTCATGGTCAGGATAGTGTCTTATCGGCCCTTTGAATACGTACTGTCCGTGTTGAGCAGGGAACAGTAAGACTTTGAAGTGCGCTACGTCACGTAAGTCACGTTTTCGCAAGATCAATGTTGTAGTGTGTTGTAGCCTTCGTTGTATACATATCATCCGGGCTAGGTTAACTTCCATCTAATGCATAACAGTGCATGCATTTTTTACTTGTCGTATCCTGTTCTTTGCTCACACGAAAAGATACGTTCATGTCATAAACGTTGGATTGATAAGATCTCGCGCGCACGCGCTCCCTTGGGAATACAAGTTCCACTTTCTCGTGTGAACTATTTTGTTTTTGTCGTATGTCTCATCTTTGACATATCGTTGGCATGTTGTGTTCAAAAAACCTGGTTTGGAATGTTCTTTCATTGAAAGAAACTGAGATTTTTTTGAGATAATCAAGTGTACAGAAGGAAAAAGGGAAGCCTACAACACGGGGTATTCCCAGGCGGTCTCCCATCCAAGTACTAACCCCGCCCGACAGGGCTTAACTTCGGTGATCGGACGAGAACCGGTGTTTTCCCTGTGGTATGGTCGTAGACAAGTAATTTGCCGTGAAAATTAACTTTGTTATAAGGGAAAATGAAAAACGAGGTCAGAGCAAGCACAAATGTGCATTTGTCCTCTTGCCGTCAACGCAAGTGCCATGCAATGCTGGTGCTGCTGCCCACTGTACAAGAGCGATCGTTGTTGTGTGCGCCTCGCTTTCAGGTTGGCTTTGGGCATTCCTTCCTTGGCACGGATTGTAATCGGACCACCATATCTCGTGGCCATGAGACTGGGAGCACCTTGTCCGCCGTGAGCATTTACGGGCATCGCTTCTCGGCCTTTTGGCTAAGATCAAGTGTAGTATCTGTTCTTATCAGCTTAATATCTGATACGGCTGCTCATCGAGCAGCTCATATATTAAACTGATTTTTGGAACTGGGCCGTGGAAAAGAGGCTTGCCTCGTCCCGGCCACGGGTTGCCTCGGTATAGCACTACCTCCGAGCGTGGCCCACTTCCCTCTGGGGAAGAAATAATCAAGTGAAAGCAGAAAAAGTGACCAAGCAACCAACCTTCACATTCTCTTCTCTTTTCTAGGTAGCATAGCAGCGAGTGGACAGCACGACACGACAGGACGAGGAGCACGTGACCTCCATTACCACATGGTATGCGCAGACAAGTTGCGTTTTGCGGTCCCGGAGAGGCTGAAAAGGCATACTTACCTGACGCGGGAGGCACTGTGATCAGGGAGGCAGTCCTCTCAAGGTGAGGCTCTTTCATTGCACTTCGATTGGGTTGACCCTTGCGATTACCCCAAATGTGGGTAACTCGAGCGTATAATTTCTGGTAGTGGGGACCTGCGTTCGCGCTAGTCCCCGCACCAAACCCCGGTGGCAAAGTTGGCTAATGGGAAGGTTTGTTGGTAACGTTTCAGGCAGGGCAGGGAAGGAGATGCGGTGGCGGTGTAAGGACTAAGGAAGGTGAGTTGTATTTGTGAAGTCCACTGCTGAAATTGTAGGTGAATGTTCCGTACTTGGTGCACTGAAAAACTGTGATTTCATTTCTCTCATTCTTGGCCGTACAGAGAGGGAGACGACGTGTTTATTTCAGCCGCATCGATTTCCATCGATAGACGAGTGAGACAAGAAAATGCCAGCGGGTCGAGCTCTTATCCTCGTGCATCGTTTCGAAAACGTAAGTGGATGTGTGTTTGTACTGCTCCATCGCGATAGATTTATTTTGCGTTGTGTTATGTTGCGTTCTGGAGAGCCCGTTTTGCATTGAGTAACTGAGGACCCGCCAGATCAGTTGGCGTTACATTTCTGTGGCCAACACTTTGTGGTTTCTCTATGTTATCAGTTAATTGGATTGTTATCATAAAAAGTAAATCTTTCATGGTCAGGATAGTGTCTTATCGGCCCTTTGAATACGTACTGTCCGTGTTGAGCAGGGAACAGTAAGACTTTGAAGTGCGCTACGTCACGTAAGTCACGTTTTCGCAAGATCAATGTTGTAGTGTTGTAGCCTTCGTTGTATACATATCATCCGGGCTAGGTTAACTTCCATCTAATGCATAACAGTGCATGCATTTTTTACTTGTCGTATCCTGTTCTTTGCTCACACGAAAAGATACGTTTCATGTCATAAACGTTGGATTGATAAGGTCTCGCGCGCACGCGCTCCCTTGGGAATACAAGTTCCACTTTCTCGTGTGAACTATTTTGTTTTTGTCGTATGTCTCATCTTTGACATATCGTTGGCATGTTGTGTTCAAAAAACCTGGTTTGGAATGTTCTTTCATTGAAAGAAACTGAGATTTTTTGAGATAATCAAGTGTACAGAAGGAAAAAGGGAAGCCTACAACACGGGGTATTCCCAGGCGGTCTCCCATCCAAGTACTAACCCCGCCCGACAGGGCTTAACTTCGGTGATCGGACGAGAACCGGTGTTTTCCCTGTGGTATGGTCGTAGACAAGTAATTTGCCGTGAAAATTAACTTTGTTATAAGGGAAAATGAAAACGAGGTCAGAGCAAGCACAATGTGCATTTGTCCTCTTGCCGTCAACGCAAGTGCCATGCAATGCTGGTGCTGCTGCCCACTGTACAAGAGCGATCGTTGTGTGCGCCTCGCTTTCAGGTTGGCTTTGGGCATTCCTTCCTTGGCACGGATTGTAATCGGACCACCATATCTCGTGGCCA
This sequence comes from Montipora capricornis, assembly GCF_036669925.1. NCBI lineage: Eukaryota > Metazoa > Cnidaria > Anthozoa > Scleractinia > Acroporidae > Montipora > Montipora capricornis. The sequence goes on along the minus strand of NW_027180223.1, from coordinate 73,680 downwards.
TGAGACTGGGAGCACCTTGTCCGCCGTGAGCATTTACGGGCATCGTGCCAAAAGTACTGAGATTCTGTTAAAAAATTACAAAATGTTAAAAACCACCAAGTGGTGGCACTTTATGTAAAGTGGCTGAGAATACAGGTGTGCGTCGTAAGGGGTACTGTTTGCTAGTGGTGGTACCGACAGTCTTGTTTCTTCGGGTGTTTCCTCCATCCTCCCAATCTGTTGAACCTTTGGAGGTGGAAATGGTTGAGGTATCCACTCCTCGTAAACGCGGTTGTGATTCCGTTGAGAACCTCCTCTGATAGCTCTTCTGTTACTCCTTCCCGGAAGGCTCTTACAAAGGTGGCTAAGAAGAGCGGAGCTGCGCCCTCTTCTACTAAATCGAAGACTCGTGCTTCAGCTGATACTGTCAAGTCTGCGAAGCACGAAGGTTTGCCTGATGTGTCGTTTTCCCTCCCCCAACGCAAAGCACGTACATAGTTACTCTTTTACTGTACTCCATTATGGCTCTGTCAGTTGTCTCAATTAACGTCAACGGTCTGCGAGACCAGTCTAAGCGAGCTGGGTTTGTACAGTGGCTTCATTCCTTGCCTGTTGTTTCCTGATGTAGTGTGCCTCCAAGAGGCCCACTGCATCTCCCTCAGTGAGTGTCAGTCCTGGTTTCCAGTCATCTGGTCTTTCCGTTGTGGTGTCTCCGGCTCTAATAAGTCCTTGTGGTTGTATGTTTTTGTTTTCGTCCAGTGTTGTCCCTTGTTAAATCTCTTCCTCTGATAGTTGTGGTCGGTTTTTGTTATGTGAGTTTTCTTTGCGTGGCGCTGTGTTCAGGGTTGCTTGCATTTATGCTCCCAATCGTAACCCTGATCGTGATGCCTTCCTGGACGGGGTCTCTTCCCGATTAGACCCTTCAGTTCCCACCCTCCTCGCCGGCGATTTTAATACCGTCTTTGATCGCGCTGCTGACCGTGTGGGCTCCGTGGTCGGTGATACCTCGCGTGAGAGTGTTGTTGCCCTTGGTCGTCTTTTTGACGATGTCTGTTGTATTGATATTTGGAGATACCTCCATCCGTCTTCCTCCGCCTTTACCTGGACTAAGGCGGATGGCTCTATCTCCTCCCGTATAGATCTAATTGGGTGCCCTTATGTCTGGGTTGCGTCTCTGTCTCTGTTTGTGAAATTCTTCCGTGTCCGTTTTCAGACCATTGTGCTGTGTCCTGCTCTCTTACTGTTCCTGACGTTATTCCTCCTGGTCCGGGGCTTTGGAAGCTTAATACCTCAGTCCTGGAGGAGGAGGAGTACTGGTCTGTCGCCTTATTTCTGACTTTTGGGCCGATTGGAAGGACTGTAAGCTCTGTTTTTCCTCTCTTTCCAAGTGGTGGGATTCCGGTAAAGCAAAGATCGAAGGGCATTACGGTATCTTACTGTGTGCGCCGGTCGCAGAAAGAATCTTGGTCACGCGATTTGTTGGCTAGTTGGCGGCACACCTCAAGGCACGGCTTGATGCTGGTTGCCTGTCTGTTTTAGGTGTTTATCGATCCACCCTTGAACAGCTTTCCGCCTATGACATCAGGGCTGCTCAAGGTGCCCAAGTACGGTCACGTGTGTCCGATGGGTTGAGGAGGGCGAAGTCTCATCGGCGTACTTTTTTCGTTTAGAGAAGAAACGGTCTGCTGACCGGTGGGTTTCTGCGCTTCGGAACCCTGATGGGTCCATTGTTTCAACACCTTCTGATCTGTGTTCTTCGTTCGCCACTTTCTACTCCTCTCTTTTTTTACTGCCTGTCCTACGGATTCCGCCGCTCAAGATATTCTTCTCAGTAATGTGTCCCTCGTCCTTTCATCTGCCCAAGCTGATCTTTGTGAGGGCTTTCTGACTCTTGAGGAGTGTCATCGTGCCCTTGTTGGCATGGCTCGTCGTAAAGCCCCGGGGTCCGATGGCCTCTCCCATGGAGTTTTAACTTGAAATTCTGGGACGTCCTTGGGTCTGATTTAGTGGAGGTCTTGAATTCGTGTTATCTGTCTGGTTCTATGTCTTTGTCTCAACGGCGGGGTCTCATATCCTTAATCTTTAAGAAGGGAGATCGGTTGGACGCTCGTAACTGGCGCCCCATCTCCCTTCTCAACGTCGACTATAAGCTTGCTTCTCGTGTTTATTGCTGGGCGCCTTCTCAAAGTTATCCATCTGGTTTGTTAGTGAGGATCAGACCTGCGGTGTTCCTGGCAGGTTTATTGGCGAGAATGTTGCTCTTTTGCGTGATGTGGTTGCCTTTGCCACGGAATCTGACATCCCGTTGCCGTTCTCTCCTTAGACCAGGAAAAGGCCTTTGATAGAGTGGATTGGTCATTTATGTGTGCTACTTTGTCGAGGATGGGTTTTGGCCCATCTTTTGTCCGTTGGGTTGTTCTGTTCTATTCTGCTGTCCAAAGCTCTGTAGTTGTTAATGGTTATCTGTCTCGGTTTTTTCCTTTGTCTCGTGGCGTGCGTCAGGGCTGTCCTTTGTCTCCATTATTGTATGTTCTAGTTTCTGAAGTGCTTGCTGTTAACATTCGTGCCAATCCACGTATCATTGGTCTTTCTGTCCCCGGGCCCCCGCGGGCCCTGTCTCCGATCTCGCAGTACGCCGATGACACCTCTCTCATTGTCACGTCTGATATTGCCATTGCTGCTATTTTTGAAGTTTATGCTCTTTTTGAAAGGGGTTCTGGTGCTAAGCTTAATCAGGGATCCAAATCCAAGGGATTGTGGCTCGGTTCGTGGTCTGGCAGGACTGACCCCCCTGTCACCCTGGACTGGGACCTCGGCCAAGATCAAAGTGCTGGGCGTCTTTATTGGGCCTGGGAATTTGGAGGAAGTGAACTGGCGTCCTAGGATTGATGCCGTGGAGAATGTGCTGGCTTCTTGGAGGCAACGCTCCCTGTCCTACGGCGGGAGAGCTCTCGTCATCAACGCCTTGGCCCTTTCTAGGGTTTTGGTACATTGCCTCCCTAATTCATGTCCCCCCTTGGGTTTCTTCCGAGCTTTGTAAATTGGTTTTTGGGTTTTTTTGGAAGGGCAAACGCGATCTGGTTTCTCGTGCTGTTGTTGTTCAGCCTACATCTGCTGGTGGGTTTTTCTGTCATTGATCTTCGTCTTAAGGTTTCTGCGCTTCTTGTCCAGTGGGTTCGGCGTTTCACTGTTTTCTCCGCGTAGTTGGGTCCATTTCTTTTCCTTTTGGTGTGATTCTCGTTTTGGTGTCCCTGCTCTTGATGTTGTTCTGTCCCGTCCTGAGGCCTTTTCCTCCAAGTCCCTCCCCCCGTTTTACTCTGCTCTTCTGTCTGCTTGGCGTTTGGTTGGTGGTTCCTTTTCCCGTCGGCGTCGTTCCTCCCTTGTCATTGCGTCTTTGTCCCCTCATCATGTTTGCTGCTGTTTCCTCTATCTCTGCAAATTCTGTTTATTTGTTTTTGCTGTCTGAGGATCGTCCGACTCCCCATTGTGTTGACAAGTTTTTTCCTTTGTATGGCTATACTCTCTACTGGCCTTCGACCTGGTCCCAATTGTTCTTCTTCAATCTTGACCGCCCAGTGATCGATCTCAACTGAAAGGTCGCCATGGCGTGTTGTACACTGCCGATCGCCTTGTCGGTTTTTGGGTACTCGGTCGACCCTTCTTGCTTTTTGCCGTCTTGCCTCTGAATGTCCTTCTCACTTGTTTTTCTCCTGCCCTCTTGCTCATAGTGTTCTTTCATGGTTACAGTCTCTATTGTTTGGTTTTTTCGTCTTCGTCCCCTTCTTTGGTTTGCCGTCACGTGCTGTTTGGTTTTTGACCCGGCTGAGATCCGTCGAGTTCCTCGTGTTTTCGTGTACATCCTAGGTTGTCTGTAAGTATTTTATCTGGCTCGCTCGGAATGACTTTCGTTTCCGTAATGTGCCGCCCGGTGCTCTCGATGTCATCGCAAAGGTCCGCTCTCGTGTCAAGTTCAATCTACCTCTCCTTTTTAAGCGTTTCAAGTCCCCCCGTCGTCTACGTTATTTTCATCGTCAGTGGGGTGCGTCTGGCATTATCGGCTCTGTTTGCAATGGTCGTTTTTCTCTGTCCCAGTTCTAGTCCCATTGTCGCCCCAAGCTGTTGCTGTCTCGCGGCGTACCTACTCCTGTTAGGATGAGTCTTTCTGACTGGCGTCCTTGTCAGGTCTGCCATTCGCCGCTGCACAGTTCGGTTGTTTTTGTTTTGTCCTGTAGTCCTTCGTCCTGTTGGTTTGCTTGTTTGTTTGTTTGATGTGGAAATGCCATTCTCGAGTGTAAGTCGGACGAGGCGTCTCGTGAATGCTTTTCTTCGTTAGTTTTGTTTTTTTTTTTTGTTTGTAGGGGCGGGGTTCGATTCCCCGGTGACGTTTGACGTGCTGGTGCACCCCCGTTTGAGGCGAACCATTGTTGTTGATGGATGAGTCTGAATGTCTGGCAGCCATTGCACTCACCCTACCGGGGGGCTGCCATTCGCCTTAAACATAAAAAAAACTTACCTGACGCGGGAGGCACTTGGTGATCAGGGAGGCAGTCCTCTCAAGGTGAGGCTCTTTCATTGCACTTCGATTGGGGTTGACCCTTGCGATTACCCCAAATGTGGGTAACTCGAGCGTATAATTTCTGGTAGTGGGGACCTGCGTTCGCGCTTAGTCCCGCACCAAACCCCGGTGGCAAAGTTGGCTAATGGGAAGTTTGTTGGTAACGTTTCAGGCAGGGCAGGGAAGGAGATGCGGTGGCGGTGTAAGGACTAAGGAAGGTGAGTTGTATTTGTGAAGTCCACTGCTGAAATTGTAGGTGAATGTCCGTACTTGGTGCACTGAAAAACTGTGATTTCATTTCTCTCATTCTTGGCCGTACAGAGAGGGAGACGACGTGTTTATTTCAGCCGCATCGATTTCCATCGATAGACGAGTGAGACAAGAAAATGCCAGCGGGTCGAGCTCTTATCCTCGTGCATCGTTTCGAAAACGTAAGTGGATGTGTGTTTGTACTGCTCCATCGCGATAGATTTCTTTTGCGTTGTGTTATGTTGCGTTCTGGAGAGCCCCGTTTGCATTGAGTAACTGAGGACCCGCCAGATCAGTTGGCGTTACATTTCTGTGCCAACACTTTGTGGTTTCTCTATGTTATCAGTTAATTGGATTGTTATCATAAAAAGTAAATCTTTCATGGTTCAGGATAGTGTCTTTATCGGCCCTTTGAATACGTACTGTCCGTGTTGAGCAGGGAACAGTAAGACTTTGAAGTGCGCTACGTCACGTAAGTCACGTTTTCGCAAGATCAATGTTGTAGTGTTGTAGCCTTCGTTGTATACATATCATCCGGGCTAGGTTAACTTCCATCTAATGCATAACAGTGCATGCATTTTTTACTTGTCGTATCCTGTTCTTTGCTCACACGAAAAGATACGTTTCATGTCATAAACGTTGGATTGATAAGATCTCGCGCGCACGCGCTCCCTTGGGAATACAAGTTCCACTTTCTCGTGTGAACTATTTTGTTTTTGTCGTATGTCTCATCTTTGACATATCGTTGGCATGTTGTGTTCAAAAAACCTGGTTTGGAATGTGTCTTTCTTTCATTGAAAGAAACTGAGATTTTTTGAGATAATCAAGTGTACAGAAGAAAAAGGGAAGCCTACAACACGGGGTATTCCCAGGCGGTCTCCCATCCAAGTACTAAACCCCGCCCGACAGGGCTTAACTTCGGTGATCGGACGAGAACCGGTGTTTTCCCTGTGGTATGGTCGTAGACAAGTAATTTGCCGTGAAAATTAAACTTTGTTATAAGGGAAAATGAAAACGAGGTCAGAGCAAGCACAATGTGCATTTGTCCTCTTGCCGTCACGCAAGTGCCATGCAATGCTGGTGCTGCTGCCCACTGTACAAGAGCGATCGTTGTGTGCGCCTCGCTTTCAGGTTGGCTTTGGGCATTCCTTCCTTGGCACGGATTGTAACGGACCACCATATCTCGTGGCCATGAGACTGGGAGCACCTTGTCCGCCGTGAGCCATTTACGGGCATCGCTTCTCGGCCTTTTGGCTAAGATCAAGTGTAGTAATCTGTTCTTATCAGCTTAATATCTGATACGCTGCTCATCGAGCAGCTCATATATTAAACTGATTTTTGGAACTGGGCCGTGGAAAAGAGGCTTGCCTCGTCCCGGCCACGGGTTGCCTCGGTATAGCACTACCTCCGAGCGTGGCCCACTTCCCTCTGGGGAAGAAATAATCAAGTGAAAGCAGAAAAAGTGACCAAGCAACCAACCTTCACATTCTCTTCTCTTTTCTAGGTAGCATAGCAGCGAGTGGACAGCACGACACGACAGGACGAGGAGCACGTGACCTCCATTACCACATGGTATGCGCAGACAAGTTGCGTTTTGCGGTCCCGGAGAGGCTGAAAAGGCATACTTACCTGACGCGGGAGGCACTGTGATCAGGGAGGCAGTCCTCTCAAGGTGAGGCTCTTTCATTGCACTTCGATTGGGTTGACCCTTGCGATTACCCCAAATGTGGGTAACTCGAGCGTATAATTTCTGGTAGTGGGGACCTGCGTTCGCGCTAGTCCCCGCACCAAACCCCGGTGGCAAAGTTGGCTAATGGGAAGGTTTGTTGGTAACGTTTCAGGCAGGGCAGGGAAGGAGATGCGGTGGCGGTGTAAGGACTAAGGAAGGTGAGTTGTATTTGTGAAGTCCACTGCTGAAATTGTAGGTGAATGTTCCGTACTTGGTGCACTGAAAAACTGTGATTTCATTTCTCTCATTCTTGGCCGTACAGAGAGGGAGACGACGTGTTTATTTCAGCCGCATCGATTTCCATCGATAGACGAGTGAGACAAGAAAATGCCAGCGGGTCGAGCTCTTATCCTCGTGCATCGTTTCGAAAACGTAAGTGGATGTGTGTTTGTACTGCTCCATCGCGATAGATTTATTTTGCGTTGTGTTATGTTGCGTTCTGGAGAGCCCGTTTTGCATTGAGTAACTGAGGACCCGCCAGATCAGTTGGCGTTACATTTCTGTGGCCAACACTTTGTGGTTTCTCTATGTTATCAGTTAATTGGATTGTTATCATAAAAAGTAAATCTTTCATGGTCAGGATAGTGTCTTATCGGCCCTTTGAATACGTACTGTCCGTGTTGAGCAGGGAACAGTAAGACTTTGAAGTGCGCTACGTCACGTAAGTCACGTTTTCGCAAGATCAATGTTGTAGTGTTGTAGCCTTCGTTGTATACATATCATCCGGGCTAGGTTAACTTCCATCTAATGCATAACAGTGCATGCATTTTTTACTTGTCGTATCCTGTTCTTTGCTCACACGAAAAGATACGTTTCATGTCATAAACGTTGGATTGATAAGATCTCGCGCGCACGCGCTCCCTTGGGAATACAAGTTCCACTTTCTCGTGTGAACTATTTTGTTTTTGTCGTATGTCTCATCTTTGACATATCGTTGGCATGTTGTGTTCAAAAAACCTGGTTTGGAATGTTCTTTCATTGAAAGAAACTGAGATTTTTTGAGATAATCAAGTGTACAGAAGGAAAAAGGGAAGCCTACAACACGGGGTATTCCCAGGCGGTCTCCCATCCAAGTACTAACCCCGCCCGACAGGGCTTAACTTCGGTGATCGGACGAGAACCGGTGTTTTCCCTGTGGTATGGTCGTAGACAAGTAATTTGCCGTGAAAATTAACTTTGTTATAAGGGAAAATGAAAACGAGGTCAGAGCAAGCACAATGTGCATTTGTCCTCTTGCCGTCAACGCAAGTGCCATGCAATGCTGGTGCTGCTGCCCACTGTACAAGAGCGATCGTTGTGTGCGCCTCGCTTTCAGGTTGGCTTTGGGCATTCCTTCCTTGGCACGGATTGTAATCGGACCACCATATCTCGTGGCCATGAGACTGGGAGCACCTTGTCCGCCGTGAGCATTTACGGGCATCGTGCCAAAAGTACTGAGATTCTGTTAAAAAATTACAAAATGTTAAAAACCACCAAGTGGTGGCACTTTATGTAAAGTGGCTGAGAATACAGGTGTGCGTCGTAAGGGGTACTGTTTGCTAGTGGTGGTACCGACAGTCTTGTTTCTTCGGGTGTTTCCTCCATCCTCCCAATCTGTTGAACCTTTGGAGGTGGAAATGGTTGAGGTATCCACTCCTCGTAAACGCGGTTGTGATTCCGTTGAGAACCTCCTCTGATAGCTCTTCTGTTACTCCTTCCCGGAAGGCTCTTACAAAGGTGGCTAAGAAGAGCGGAGCTGCGCCCTCTTCTACTAAATCGAAGACTCGTGCTTCAGCTGATACTGTCAAGTCTGCGAAGCACGAAGGTTTGCCTGATGTGTCGTTTTCCCTCCCCCAACGCAAAGCACGTACATAGTTACTCTTTTACTGTACTCCATTATGGCTCTGTCAGTTGTCTCAATTAACGTCAACGGTCTGCGAGACCAGTCTAAGCGAGCTGGGTTTGTACAGTGGCTTCATTCCTTGCCTGTTGTTTCCTGATGTAGTGTGCCTCCAAGAGGCCCACTGCATCTCCCTCAGTGAGTGTCAGTCCTGGTTTCCAGTCATCTGGTCTTTCCGTTGTGGTGTCTCCGGCTCTAATAAGTCCTTGTGGTTGTATGTTTTTGTTTTCGTCCAGTGTTGTCCCTTGTTAAATCTCTTCCTCTGATAGTTGTGGTCGGTTTTTGTTATGTGAGTTTTCTTTGCGTGGCGCTGTGTTCAGGGTTGCTTGCATTTATGCTCCCAATCGTAACCCTGATCGTGATGCCTTCCTGGACGGGGTCTCTTCCCGATTAGACCCTTCAGTTCCCACCCTCCTCGCCGGCGATTTTAATACCGTCTTTGATCGCGCTGCTGACCGTGTGGGCTCCGTGGTCGGTGATACCTCGCGTGAGAGTGTTGTTGCCCTTGGTCGTCTTTTTGACGATGTCTGTTGTATTGATATTTGGAGATACCTCCATCCGTCTTCCTCCGCCTTTACCTGGACTAAGGCGGATGGCTCTATCTCCTCCCGTATAGATCTAATTGGGTGCCCTTATGTCTGGGTTGCGTCTCTGTCTCTGTTTGTGAAATTCTTCCGTGTCCGTTTTCAGACCATTGTGCTGTGTCCTGCTCTCTTACTGTTCCTGACGTTATTCCTCCTGGTCCGGGGCTTTGGAAGCTTAATACCTCAGTCCTGGAGGAGGAGGAGTACTGGTCTGTCGCCTTATTTCTGACTTTTGGGCCGATTGGAAGGACTGTAAGCTCTGTTTTTCCTCTCTTTCCAAGTGGTGGGATTCCGGTAAAGCAAAGATCGAAGGGCATTACGGTATCTTACTGTGTGCGCCGGTCGCAGAAAGAATCTTGGTCACGCGATTTGTTGGCTAGTTGGCGGCACACCTCAAGGCACGGCTTGATGCTGGTTGCCTGTCTGTTTTAGGTGTTTATCGATCCACCCTTGAACAGCTTTCCGCCTATGACATCAGGGCTGCTCAAGGTGCCCAAGTACGGTCACGTGTGTCCGATGGGTTGAGGAGGGCGAAGTCTCATCGGCGTACTTTTTTCGTTTAGAGAAGAAACGGTCTGCTGACCGGTGGGTTTCTGCGCTTCGGAACCCTGATGGGTCCATTGTTTCAACACCTTCTGATCTGTGTTCTTCGTTCGCCACTTTCTACTCCTCTCTTTTTTTACTGCCTGTCCTACGGATTCCGCCGCTCAAGATATTCTTCTCAGTAATGTGTCCCTCGTCCTTTCATCTGCCCAAGCTGATCTTTGTGAGGGCTTTCTGACTCTTGAGGAGTGTCATCGTGCCCTTGTTGGCATGGCTCGTCGTAAAGCCCCGGGGTCCGATGGCCTCTCCCATGGAGTTTTAACTTGAAATTCTGGGACGTCCTTGGGTCTGATTTAGTGGAGGTCTTGAATTCGTGTTATCTGTCTGGTTCTATGTCTTTGTCTCAACGGCGGGGTCTCATATCCTTAATCTTTAAGAAGGGAGATCGGTTGGACGCTCGTAACTGGCGCCCCATCTCCCTTCTCAACGTCGACTATAAGCTTGCTTCTCGTGTTTATTGCTGGGCGCCTTCTCAAAGTTATCCATCTGGTTTGTTAGTGAGGATCAGACCTGCGGTGTTCCTGGCAGGTTTATTGGCGAGAATGTTGCTCTTTTGCGTGATGTGGTTGCCTTTGCCACGGAATCTGACATCCCGTTGCCGTTCTCTCCTTAGACCAGGAAAAGGCCTTTGATAGAGTGGATTGGTCATTTATGTGTGCTACTTTGTCGAGGATGGGTTTTGGCCCATCTTTTGTCCGTTGGGTTGTTCTGTTCTATTCTGCTGTCCAAAGCTCTGTAGTTGTTAATGGTTATCTGTCTCGGTTTTTTCCTTTGTCTCGTGGCGTGCGTCAGGGCTGTCCTTTGTCTCCATTATTGTATGTTCTAGTTTCTGAAGTGCTTGCTGTTAACATTCGTGCCAATCCACGTATCATTGGTCTTTCTGTCCCCGGGCCCCCGCGGGCCCTGTCTCCGATCTCGCAGTACGCCGATGACACCTCTCTCATTGTCACGTCTGATATTGCCATTGCTGCTATTTTTGAAGTTTATGCTCTTTTTGAAAGGGGTTCTGGTGCTAAGCTTAATCAGGGATCCAAATCCAAGGGATTGTGGCTCGGTTCGTGGTCTGGCAGGACTGACCCCCCTGTCACCCTGGACTGGGACCTCGGCCAAGATCAAAGTGCTGGGCGTCTTTATTGGGCCTGGGAATTTGGAGGAAGTGAACTGGCGTCCTAGGATTGATGCCGTGGAGAATGTGCTGGCTTCTTGGAGGCAACGCTCCCTGTCCTACGGCGGGAGAGCTCTCGTCATCAACGCCTTGGCCCTTTCTAGGGTTTTGGTACATTGCCTCCCTAATTCATGTCCCCCCTTGGGTTTCTTCCGAGCTTTGTAAATTGGTTTTTGGGTTTTTTTGGAAGGGCAAACGCGATCTGGTTTCTCGTGCTGTTGTTGTTCAGCCTACATCTGCTGGTGGGTTTTTCTGTCATTGATCTTCGTCTTAAGGTTTCTGCGCTTCTTGTCCAGTGGGTTCGGCGTTTCACTGTTTTCTCCGCGTAGTTGGGTCCATTTCTTTTCCTTTTGGTGTGATTCTCGTTTTGGTGTCCCTGCTCTTGATGTTGTTCTGTCCCGTCCTGAGGCCTTTTCCTCCAAGTCCCTCCCCCCGTTTTACTCTGCTCTTCTGTCTGCTTGGCGTTTGGTTGGTGGTTCCTTTTCCCGTCGGCGTCGTTCCTCCCTTGTCATTGCGTCTTTGTCCCCTCATCATGTTTGCTGCTGTTTCCTCTATCTCTGCAAATTCTGTTTATTTGTTTTTGCTGTCTGAGGATCGTCCGACTCCCCATTGTGTTGACAAGTTTTTTCCTTTGTATGGCTATACTCTCTACTGGCCTTCGACCTGGTCCCAATTGTTCTTCTTCAATCTTGACCGCCCAGTGATCGATCTCAACTGAAAGGTCGCCATGGCGTGTTGTACACTGCCGATCGCCTTGTCGGTTTTTGGGTACTCGGTCGACCCTTCTTGCTTTTTGCCGTCTTGCCTCTGAATGTCCTTCTCACTTGTTTTTCTCCTGCCCTCTTGCTCATAGTGTTCTTTCATGGTTACAGTCTCTATTGTTTGGTTTTTTCGTCTTCGTCCCCTTCTTTGGTTTGCCGTCACGTGCTGTTTGGTTTTTGACCCGGCTGAGATCCGTCGAGTTCCTCGTGTTTTCGTGTACATCCTAGGTTGTCTGTAAGTATTTTATCTGGCTCGCTCGGAATGACTTTCGTTTCCGTAATGTGCCGCCCGGTGCTCTCGATGTCATCGCAAAGGTCCGCTCTCGTGTCAAGTTCAATCTACCTCTCCTTTTTAAGCGTTTCAAGTCCCCCCGTCGTCTACGTTATTTTCATCGTCAGTGGGGTGCGTCTGGCATTATCGGCTCTGTTTGCAATGGTCGTTTTTCTCTGTCCCAGTTCTAGTCCCATTGTCGCCCCAAGCTGTTGCTGTCTCGCGGCGTACCTACTCCTGTTAGGATGAGTCTTTCTGACTGGCGTCCTTGTCAGGTCTGCCATTCGCCGCTGCACAGTTCGGTTGTTTTTGTTTTGTCCTGTAGTCCTTCGTCCTGTTGGTTTGCTTGTTTGTTTGTTTGATGTGGAAATGCCATTCTCGAGTGTAAGTCGGACGAGGCGTCTCGTGAATGCTTTTCTTCGTTAGTTTTGTTTTTTTTTTTTGTTTGTAGGGGCGGGGTTCGATTCCCCGGTGACGTTTGACGTGCTGGTGCACCCCCGTTTGAGGCGAACCATTGTTGTTGATGGATGAGTCTGAATGTCTGGCAGCCATTGCACTCACCCTACCGGGGGGCTGCCATTCGCCTTAAACATAAAAAAAACTTACCTGACGCGGGAGGCACTTGGTGATCAGGGAGGCAGTCCTCTCAAGGTGAGGCTCTTTCATTGCACTTCGATTGGGGTTGACCCTTGCGATTACCCCAAATGTGGGTAACTCGAGCGTATAATTTCTGGTAGTGGGGACCTGCGTTCGCGCTTAGTCCCGCACCAAACCCCGGTGGCAAAGTTGGCTAATGGGAAGTTTGTTGGTAACGTTTCAGGCAGGGCAGGGAAGGAGATGCGGTGGCGGTGTAAGGACTAAGGAAGGTGAGTTGTATTTGTGAAGTCCACTGCTGAAATTGTAGGTGAATGTCCGTACTTGGTGCACTGAAAAACTGTGATTTCATTTCTCTCATTCTTGGCCGTACAGAGAGGGAGACGACGTGTTTATTTCAGCCGCATCGATTTCCATCGATAGACGAGTGAGACAAGAAAATGCCAGCGGGTCGAGCTCTTATCCTCGTGCATCGTTTCGAAAACGTAAGTGGATGTGTGTTTGTACTGCTCCATCGCGATAGATTTCTTTTGCGTTGTGTTATGTTGCGTTCTGGAGAGCCCCGTTTGCATTGAGTAACTGAGGACCCGCCAGATCAGTTGGCGTTACATTTCTGTGCCAACACTTTGTGGTTTCTCTATGTTATCAGTTAATTGGATTGTTATCATAAAAAGTAAATCTTTCATGGTTCAGGATAGTGTCTTTATCGGCCCTTTGAATACGTACTGTCCGTGTTGAGCAGGGAACAGTAAGACTTTGAAGTGCGCTACGTCACGTAAGTCACGTTTTCGCAAGATCAATGTTGTAGTGTTGTAGCCTTCGTTGTATACATATCATCCGGGCTAGGTTAACTTCCATCTAATGCATAACAGTGCATGCATTTTTTACTTGTCGTATCCTGTTCTTTGCTCACACGAAAAGATACGTTTCATGTCATAAACGTTGGATTGATAAGATCTCGCGCGCACGCGCTCCCTTGGGAATACAAGTTCCACTTTCTCGTGTGAACTATTTTGTTTTTGTCGTATGTCTCATCTTTGACATATCGTTGGCATGTTGTGTTCAAAAAACCTGGTTTGGAATGTGTCTTTCTTTCATTGAAAGAAACTGAGATTTTTTGAGATAATCAAGTGTACAGAAGAAAAAGGGAAGCCTACAACACGGGGTATTCCCAGGCGGTCTCCCATCCAAGTACTAAACCCCGCCCGACAGGGCTTAACTTCGGTGATCGGACGAGAACCGGTGTTTTCCCTGTGGTATGGTCGTAGACAAGTAATTTGCCGTGAAAATTAAACTTTGTTATAAGGGAAAATGAAAACGAGGTCAGAGCAAGCACAATGTGCATTTGTCCTCTTGCCGTCACGCAAGTGCCATGCAATGCTGGTGCTGCTGCCCACTGTACAAGAGCGATCGTTGTGTGCGCCTCGCTTTCAGGTTGGCTTTGGGCATTCCTTCCTTGGCACGGATTGTAACGGACCACCATATCTCGTGGCCATGAGACTGGGAGCACCTTGTCCGCCGTGAGCCATTTACGGGCATCGCTTCTCGGCCTTTTGGCTAAGATCAAGTGTAGTAATCTGTTCTTATCAGCTTAATATCTGATACGCTGCTCATCGAGCAGCTCATATATTAAACTGATTTTTGGAACTGGGCCGTGGAAAAGAGGCTTGCCTCGTCCCGGCCACGGGTTGCCTCGGTATAGCACTACCTCCGAGCGTGGCCCACTTCCCTCTGGGGAAGAAATAATCAAGTGAAAGCAGAAAAAGTGACCAAGCAACCAACCTTCACATTCTCTTCTCTTTTCTAGGTAGCATAGCAGCGAGTGGACAGCACGACACGACAGGACGAGGAGCACGTGACCTCCATTACCACATGGTATGCGCAGACAAGTTGCGTTTTGCGGTCCCGGAGAGGCTGAAAAGGCATACTTACCTGACGCGGGAGGCACTGTGATCAGGGAGGCAGTCCTCTCAAGGTGAGGCTCTTTCATTGCACTTCGATTGGGTTGACCCTTGCGATTACCCCAAATGTGGGTAACTCGAGCGTATAATTTCTGGTAGTGGGGACCTGCGTTCGCGCTAGTCCCCGCACCAAACCCCGGTGGCAAAGTTGGCTAATGGGAAGGTTTGTTGGTAACGTTTCAGGCAGGGCAGGGAAGGAGATGCGGTGGCGGTGTAAGGACTAAGGAAGGTGAGTTGTATTTGTGAAGTCCACTGCTGAAATTGTAGGTGAATGTTCCGTACTTGGTGCACTGAAAAACTGTGATTTCATTTCTCTCATTCTTGGCCGTACAGAGAGGGAGACGACGTGTTTATTTCAGCCGCATCGATTTCCATCGATAGACGAGTGAGACAAGAAAATGCCAGCGGGTCGAGCTCTTATCCTCGTGCATCGTTTCGAAAACGTAAGTGGATGTGTGTTTGTACTGCTCCATCGCGATAGATTTATTTTGCGTTGTGTTATGTTGCGTTCTGGAGAGCCCGTTTTGCATTGAGTAACTGAGGACCCGCCAGATCAGTTGGCGTTACATTTCTGTGGCCAACACTTTGTGGTTTCTCTATGTTATCAGTTAATTGGATTGTTATCATAAAAAGTAAATCTTTCATGGTCAGGATAGTGTCTTATCGGCCCTTTGAATACGTACTGTCCGTGTTGAGCAGGGAACAGTAAGACTTTGAAGTGCGCTACGTCACGTAAGTCACGTTTTCGCAAGATCAATGTTGTAGTGTTGTAGCCTTCGTTGTATACATATCATCCGGGCTAGGTTAACTTCCATCTAATGCATAACAGTGCATGCATTTTTTACTTGTCGTATCCTGTTCTTTGCTCACACGAAAAGATACGTTTCATGTCATAAACGTTGGATTGATAAGGTCTCGCGCGCACGCGCTCCCTTGGGAATACAAGTTCCACTTTCTCGTGTGAACTATTTTGTTTTTGTCGTATGTCTCATCTTTGACATATCGTTGGCATGTTGTGTTCAAAAAACCTGGTTTGGAATGTTCTTTCATTGAAAGAAACTGAGATTTTTTGAGATAATCAAGTGTACAGAAGGAAAAAGGGAAGCCTACAACACGGGGTATTCCCAGGCGGTCTCCCATCCAAGTACTAACCCCGCCCGACAGGGCTTAACTTCGGTGATCGGACGAGAACCGGTGTTTTCCCTGTGGTATGGTCGTAGACAAGTAATTTGCCGTGAAAATTAACTTTGTTATAAGGGAAAATGAAAACGAGGTCAGAGCAAGCACAATGTGCATTTGTCCTCTTGCCGTCAACGCAAGTGCCATGCAATGCTGGTGCTGCTGCCCACTGTACAAGAGCGATCGTTGTGTGCGCCTCGCTTTCAGGTTGGCTTTGGGCATTCCTTCCTTGGCACGGATTGTAATCGGACCACCATATCTCGTGGCCATGAGACTGGGAGCACCTTGTCCGCCGTGAGCATTTACGGGCATCGATTACAAAATGTTAAAAAACCACCAAGTGGTGGCACTTTATGTAAAGTGGCTGAGAATACAGGTGTGCGTCGTAAGGGTACTGTTGCTAGTGGTGGTACCGACAGTCTTGTTTCTTCGGGTGTTCCTCCATCCTCCCAATCTGTTGAACCTTTGGAGGTGGAAATGGTTGAGGTATCCACTCCTCGTAAACGCGGTTGTGATTCCGTTGAGACCTCCTCTGATAGCTCTTCTGTTACTCCTTCCCGGAAGGCTCTTACAAAGGTGGCTAAGAAGAGCGGAGCTGCGCCCTCTTCTACTAAATCGAAGACTCGTGCTTCAGCTGATACTGTCAAGTCTGCGAAGCACGAAGGTTTGCCTGATGTGTCGGTTTCCCTCCCCCAACGCAAAGCACGTACATAGTTACTCTTTTACTGTACTCCATTATGGCTCTGTCAGTTGTCTCAATTAACGTCAACGGTCTGCGAGACCAGTCTAAGCGAGCTGGGTTTGTACAGTGGCTTCATTCCTTGCCTGTTGTTCCTGATGTAGTGTGCCTCCAAGAGGCCCACTGCATCTCCCTCAGTGAGTGTCAGTCCTGGTTCCAGTCATCTGGTCTTCCGTTGTGGTGTCTCCCGGCTCTAATAAGTCTTGTGGTTGTATTGTTTTGTTTCGTCCAGTGTTGTCCCTTGTTAAATCTTCCTCTGATAGTTGTGGTCGGTTTTTGTTATGTGAGTTTTCTTTGCGTGGCGCTGTGTTCAGGGTTGCTTGCATTTATGCTCCCAATCGTAACCCTGATCGTGATGCCTTCCTGGACGGGGTCTCTTCCCGATTAGACCCTTCAGTTCCCCACCCTCCTCGCCGGCGATTTTAATACCGTCTTTGATCGCGCTGCTGACCGTGTGGGCTCCGTGGTCGGTGATACCTCGCGTGAGAGTGTTGTTGCCCTTGGTCGTCTTTTTGACGATGTCTGTTGTATTGATATTTGGAGATACCTCCATCCGTCTTCCTCCGCCTTTACCTGGACTAAGGCGGATGGCTCTATCTCCTCCCGTATAGATCTAATTGGGTGCCCTTATGTCTGGGTTGCGTCTGTCTCTGTTTGTGAAATTCTTCCGTGTCCGTTTTCAGACCATTGTGCTGTGTCCTGCTCTCTTACTGTTCCTGACGTTATTCCTCCTGGTCCGGGGCTTTGGAAGCTTAATACCTCAGTCCTGGAGGAGGAGGAGTACTGTCGCCTTATTTCTGACTTTTGGGCCGATTGGAAGGACTGTAAGCTCTGTTTTTCCTCTCTTTCCAAGTGGTGGGATTCCGGTAAAGCAAAGATCAAGGGCATTACGGTATCTTACTGTGTGCGCCGGTCGCAGAAAGAATCTTGGTCACGCGATTTGTTGGCTAGGTTGGCGGCACACCTCAAGGCACGGCTTGATGCTGGTTGCCTGTCTGTTTTAGGTGTTTATCGATCCACCCTTGAACAGCTTTCCGCCTATGACATCAGGGCTGCTCAAGGTGCCCAAGTACGGTCACGTGTCCGATGGGTTGAGGAGGGCGAAGTCTCATCGGCGTACTTTTTTCGTTTAGAGAAGAAACGGTCTGCTGACCGGTGGGTTTCTGCGCTTCGGAACCCTGATGGGTCCATTGTTTCAACACCTTCTGATCTGTGTTTCTTCGTTCGCCACTTTCTACTCCTCTCTTTTTACTGCCTGTCCTACGGATTCCGCCGCTCAAGATATTCTTCTCAGTAATGTGTCCTCGGTCCTTTCATCTGCCCAAGCTGATCTTTGTGAGGGCTTTTTCTGACTCTTGAGGAGTGTCATCGTGCCCTTGTTGGCATGGCTCGTCGTAAAGCCCGGGGTCCGATGGCCTCCCCATGGAGTTTTACTTGAAATTCTGGGACGTCCTTGGGTCTGATTTAGTGGAGGTCTTGAATTCGTGTTATCTGTCTGGTTCTATGTCTTTGTCTCAACGGCGGGGTCTCATATCCTTAATCTTTAAGAAGGGAGATCGGTTGGACGCTCGTAACTGGCGCCCATCTCCCTTCTCAACGTCGACTATAAGCTTGCTTCTCGTGTTATTGCTGGGCGCCTTCTCAAAGTTATCCATCTGGTTGTTAGTGAGGATCAGACCTGCGGTGTTCCTGGCAGGTTTATTGGCGAGAATGTTGCTCTTTTGCGTGATGTGGTTGCCTTTGCCACGGAATCTGACATCCCGGTTGCCGTTCTCTCCTTAGACCAGGAAAAGGCCTTTGATAGAGTGGATTGGTCATTTATGTGTGCTACTTTGTCGAGGATGGGTTTTGGCCCATCTTTTGTCCGTTGGGTTGTTCTGTTCTATTCTGCTGTCCAAAGCTCTGTAGTTGTTAATGGTTATCTGTCTCGGTTTTTTCCTTTGTCTCGTGGCGTGCGTCAGGGCTGTCCTTTGTCTCCATTATTGTATGTTCTAGTTTCTGAAGTGCTTGCTGTTAACATTCGTGCCAATCCACGTATCATTGGTCTTTCTGTCCCCGGGGCCCCGCGGGCCCTGTCTCCGATCTCGCAGTACGCCGATGACACCTCTCTCATTGTCACGTCTGATATTGCCATTGCTGCTATTTTTGAAGTTTATGCTCTTTTGAAAGGGGTTCTGGTGCTAAGCTTAATCAGTCCAAATCCAAGGGATTGTGGCTCGGTTCGTGGTCTGGCAGGAGGACCTGACCCCCCTGTCACCCTGGACTGGACCTCGGCCAAGATCAAAGTGCTGGGCGTCTTTATTGGGCCTGGGAAATTTGGAGGAAGTGAACTGGCGTCCTAGGATTGATGCCGTGGAGAATGTGCTGGCTTCTTGGAGGCAACGCTCCCTGTCCTACGGCGGGAGAGCTCTCGTCATCAACGCCTTGGCCCTTTCTAGGGTTTGGTACATTGCCTCCCTAATTCATGTCCCCCCTTGGGTTTCTTCCGAGCTTTGTAATTGGTTTTTGGGTTTTTTTTGGAAGGGCAAACGCGATCTGGTTTCTCGTGCTGTTGTTGTTCAGCCTACATCTGCTGGTGGTTTTTCTGTCATTGATCTTCGTCTTAAGGTTCTGCGCTTCTTGTCCAGTGGGTTCGGCGTTTCACTGTGTTTCTCCGAGTAGTTGGGTCCATTTCTTTTCCTTTTGGTGTGATTCTCGTTTTGGTGTCCCTGCTCTTGATGTTCTGTCCCGTCCTGAGGCCTTTTCCTCCAAGTCCCTCCCCCCGTTTTACTCTGCTCTTCTGTCTGCTTGGCGTTTGGTTGGTGGTTCCTTTTCCCGTCGGCGTTCCTCCCCTTGTCATTGCGTCTTTGTCCCCTCATCATGTTGCTGCTGTTTCCTCTATCTCTGCAAATTCTGTTTATTTGTTTTTTGCTGTCTGAGGATCGTCCGACTCCCCATTGTGTTGACAAGTTTTTCCCTTTGTATGGCTCTCTCTACTGGCCTTCGACCTGGTCCCAATTGTTCTTCTTCAATCTTGACCGCCCAGTGATCGATCTCAACTGGAAGGTCGCCCATGGCGTGTTGTACACTGCCGATCGCCTTGTCGGTTTTGGGTACTCGGTCGACCCTTCTTGCTTTTGCCGTCTTGCCTCTGAATGTCCTTCTCACTTGTTTTTCTCCTGCCCTCTTGCTCATAGTGTTCTTTCATGGTTACAGTCTCTATTGTTTGGTTTTTTTCGTCTTCGTCCCCTTCTTTGGTTTGCCGTCACGTGCTGTTTGTTTGGTTTTGACCCGGCTGAGATCCGTCGAGTTCCTCGTGTTTTCGTGTACATCCTAGGTGTCTGTAAGTATTTTATCTGGCTCGCTCGGAATGACTTTCGTTTCCGTAATGTGCCGCCCGGTGCTCTCGATGTCATCGCAAAGGTCCGCTCTCGTGTCAAGTTCAATCTACCTCTCCTTTTTAAGCGTTTCAAGTCCCCCCGTCGTCTACGTTATTTTCATCGTCAGTGGGGGGTGCGTCTGGCATTATCGGCTCTGTTTGCAATGGTCGTTTTTCTCTGTCCCAGTTCTAGTCCCATTGTCGCCCAAGCTGTTGCTGTCTCGCGGCGTACCTACTCCTGTAGGATGAGTCTTTCTGACTGGCGTCCTTGTCAGGTCTGCCATTCGCCGCTGCACAGTTCGGTTGTTTTTGTTTTGTCCTGTAGTCCTTCGTCCTGTTGGTTTGCTTGTTTGTTTGTTTGATGTGGAAATGCCATTCTCGAGTGTAAGTCGGACGAGGCGTCTCGTGAATGCTTTTCTTCGTTAGTTTGTTTTTGTTTTTTGTTTGTAGGGGCGGGGTTCGATTCCCCGGTGACGTTTGACGTGCTGGTGCACCCCCGTTTGAGGCGAACCATTGTTGTTGATGGATGAGTCTGAATGTCTGGCAGCCATTGCACTCACCCTACCGGGGGGCTGCCATTCGCCTTAAACATAAAAAAAACTTACCTGACGCGGGAGGCACTGTTGATCAGGGAGGCAGTCCTCTCAAGGTGAGGCTCTTTCATTGCACTTCGATTGGGTTGACCCTTGCGATTACCCCAAATGTGGGTAACTCGAGCGTATATTTCTGGTAGTGGGGACCTGCGTTCGCGCGCTAGTCCCCGCACCAAACCCCGGTGGCAAAGTTGGCTAATGGGAAGGTTTGTTGGTAACGTTTCAGGCAGGGCAGGGAAGGAGATGCGGTGGCGGTGTAAGGACTAAGGAAGGTGAGGTTGTATTTGTGAAGTCCACTGCTGAAATTGTAGGTGAATGTTCCGTACTTGGTGCACTGAAAAAACTGTGATTTCATTTCTCTCATTCTTGCCGTACAGAGAGGGAGACGACGTGTTTATTTCAGCCGCATCGATTTCCATCGATAGACGAGTGAGACAAGAAAATGCCAGCGGGTCGAGCTCTTATCCTCGTGCATCGTTTCGAAAACGTAAGTGGATGTGTGTTTGTACTGCTCCATCGCGATAGATTTCTTTTGCGTTGTGTTATGTTGCGTTCTGGAGAGCCCGTTTGCATTGCATTGTAACTGAGACCCGCCAGATCAGTTGGCGTTACATTTCTGTGGCCAACACTTTGTGGTTTCTCTATGTTATCAGTTAATTGGATTGTTATCATAAAAAGTAAATCTTTCATGGTCAGGATAGTGTCTTATCGGCCCTTTGAATACGTACTGTCCGTGTTGAGCAGGGAACAGTAAGACTTTGAAGTGCGCTACGTCACGTAAGTCACGTTTTCGCAAGATCAATGTTGTAGTGTTGTAGCCTTCGTTGTATACATATCATCCGGGCTAGGTTAACTTCCATCTAATGCATAACAGTGCATGCATTTTTTACTTGTCGTATCCTGTTCTTTGCTCACACGAAAAGATACGTTTCATGTCATAAACGTTGGATTGATAAGATCTCGCGCGCACGCGCTCCCTTGGGAATACAAGTTCCACTTTCTCGTGTGAACTATTTTGTTTTTGTCGTATGTCTCATTCTTTGACATATCGTTGGCATGTTGTGTTCAAAAAACCTGGTTTGGAATGTTCTTTCATTGAAAGAAACTGAGATTTTTTGAGATAATCAAGTGTACAGAAGGAAAAAGGGAAGCCTACAACACGGGGTATTCCCAGGCGGTCTCCCATCCAAGTACTAACCCGCCCGACAGGGCTTAACTTCGGTGATCGGACGAGAACCGGTGTTTTCCCCTGTGGTATGGGTCGTAGACAAGTAATTTGCCGTGAAAATTAACTTTGTTATAAGGGAAAATGAAAACGAGGTCAGAGCAAGCACAATGTGCATTTGTCCTCTTGCCGTCAACGCAAGTGCCATGCAATGCTGGTGCTGCTGCCCACTGTACAAGAGCGATCGTTGTGTGCGCCTCGCTTTCAGGTTGGCTTTGGGCATTCCTTCCTTGGCACGGATTGTAATCGGACCACCATATCTCGTGGCCATGAGACTGGGAGCACCTTGTCCGCCGTGAGCATTTACGGGCATCGCTTCTCGGCCTTTTGGCTAAGATCAAGTGTAGTATCTGTTCTTATCAGCTTAATATCTGATACGGCTGCTCATCGAGCAGCTCATATATTAAACTGATTTTTGGAACTGGGCCGTGGAAAAGAGGCTTGCCTCGTCCCGGCCACGGGTTGCCTCGGTATAGCACTACCTCCGAGCGTGGCCCACTTCCCTCTGGGGAAGAAATAATCAAGTGAAAGCAGAAAAAGTGACCAAGCAACCAACCTTCACATTCTCTTCTCTTTTCTAGGTAGCATAGCAGCGAGTGGACAGCACGACACGACAGGACGAGGAGCACGTGACCTCCATTACCACATGGTATGCGCAGACAAGTTGCGTTTTGCGGTCCCGGAGAGGCTGAAAAGGCATACTTACCTGACGCTTTTCATTGAGTTGTTAACGTCGGTAAGTGTCTCTGCCGTTTAAAAGCTCTTTTTGGGCTTGGCAGTCGTTCCAGCTGTTCCTGCCGTTCCTGTCAGTGGTATGGAGTTGCCGATGAGTGTGGTGTTCCACTTCCCGCCAAATGTGTACCGTATCACCAGTTCCACCCAGATGCTCCCACAGTTGTTGCAAGCCCTCCAGTCAGATAAAGTGTCAGCCGTTCAGTTTCTGAGGAGTGGCCGTGTGCGTGTTACGCTCAAGTGTGCCGAATACAGGAACGAGCTCCTTCGGGAGTCCTCGTTTCTGCTCGGCGGTGTATCCGTTCCTGTTACTGTTCCCGACGCTGTCATCCGTTCTGTTTATGTGCGTGACTTACCTTTTGAAGTCCCTGATGTCAATGTACAAGATGTATTCCAGTCCTTTGGCGTTGTCCACTCTATTCGTCCGTGTTACTTTCGTGATTTCCCGTCCGTGGCAAATGGTACTCGTCTTGTTCTTATGTCTTTCAAGGAGTCTGTCCAGTCCATCCCGTCTACGCTGAGTGTTTCTGATTTTCCCGTTCGTGTGTGGTATGCAGGCCAACCTGTCATCTGTCCTATTTGTCATGAAGGTGGTCATCTGCCTCGGGCCTGCCCTTTTTCGGGTCGGTGCCTGCGCTGTAAACAGCCAGGTCACAGGGCCCGGGATTGTAAGCAGGCCTGGGGCCCGCCTCGTCCCAGTCTTCCAGTTCCTTCGTCCGTTCCTGTCCCTACTGTTCCTGCTCCGCCGGTCACTCAAATTGAATTTGTTCCTGTTTCCACCGTCTCAGTCAGTGCCCCAGTCTCGTCTCCTGCTCCCGTCAGTGTTCCTGTCAGTGTTCCTGCCAGTTCTCCTGTTTCGTTCCCTGTCCTTGTGCCATCCGTCTCGTCTGATTCCTCTGCAACCATTTCGTCTTTTTCTGTTAGCAGCCCTGTCTCGTCTGTCTCGTCAGTGTCTACCAATGTTGAAGTGTCTGCTGATGTCGAAGAAGGAGAGATCGTCATGTCCGTCCCGCCAGTTCCTGATGAAGTTCCTGAGTCTCCAGCCCATTCAGTATCGTCTCTACTTTCGACCCTGTCCGATGTTAAAAGGTTAACCCGTCTCACCTTGTCAAGAATGAAACCAGGATCTGATCAGTCTACTGTCCTTAAACTCGTCAAAAGTCTAGCCAAGTCTCACAAGTTGTCTGTGTCCAGTGATGAAGTTGATCATGTCGTTGCCGGTATTTTTCGTTAGTCTGTCTCGTGTTCCTGTGTATGTCTGTTAAGAATTTTTAAGAGGGGTGGGGTTCGATTCCCCAGCGAGTTTGGCGAGCTGGTGCTCCCCCGTTTTGGTGGCACGGACATTTCACTTTGTCCGTGGCTGTCTTTTATGGCGCATGGGCATTGCACTCTCGCCCATGCTACCGCCAAAAAACAAAAAAAAAACTTACCTGACGCGGGAGGCACTGTGATCAGGGAGGCAGTCCTCTCAAGGTGAGGCTCTTTCATTGCACTTCGATTGGGTTGACCCTTGCGATTACCCCAAATGTGGGTAACTCGAGCGTATAATTTCTGGTAGTGGGGACCTGCGTTCGCGCTAGTCCCCGCACCAAACCCCGGTGGCAAAGTTGGCTAATGGGAAGGTTTGTTGGTAACGTTTCAGGCAGGGCAGGGAAGGAGATGCGGTGGCGGTGTAAGGACTAAGGAAGGTGAGTTGTATTTGTGAAGTCCACTGCTGAAATTGTAGGTGAATGTTCCGTACTTGGTGCACTGAAAAACTGTGATTTCATTTCTCTCATTCTTGGCCGTACAGAGAGGGAGACGACGTGTTTATTTCAGCCGCATCGATTTCCATCGATAGACGAGTGAGACAAGAAAATGCCAGCGGGTCGAGCTCTTATCCTCGTGCATCGTTTCGAAAACGTAAGTGGATGTGTGTTTGTACTGCTCCATCGCGATAGATTTCTTTTGCGTTGTGTTATGTTGCGTTCTGGAGAGCCCGTTTTGCATTGAGTAACTGAGGACCCGCCAGATCAGTTGGCGTTACATTTCTGTGGCCAACACTTTGTGGTTTCTCTATGTTATCAGTTAATTGGATTGTTATCATAAAAAGTAAATCTTTCATGGTCAGGATAGTGTCTTATCGGCCCTTTGAATACGTACTGTCCGTGTTGAGCAGGGAACAGTAAGACTTTGAAGTGCGCTACGTCACGTAAGTCACGTTTTCGCAAGATCAATGTTGTAGTGTTGTAGCCTTCGTTGTATACATATCATCCGGGCTAGGTTAACTTCCATCTAATGCATAACAGTGCATGCATTTTTTACTTGTCGTATCCTGTTCTTTGCTCACACGAAAAGATACGTTTCATGTCATAAACGTTGGATTGATAAGATCTCGCGCGCACGCGCTCCCTTGGGAATACAAGTTCCACTTTCTCGTGTGAACTATTTTGTTTTTGTCGTATGTCTCATCTTTGACATATCGTTGGCATGTTGTGTTCAAAAAACCTGGTTTGGAATGTTCTTTCATTGAAAGAAACTGAGATTTTTTGAGATAATCAAGTGTACAGAAGGAAAAAGGGAAGCCTACAACACGGGGTATTCCCAGGCGGTCTCCCATCCAAGTACTAACCCCGCCCGACAGGGCTTAACTTCGGTGATCGGACGAGAACCGGTGTTTTCCCTGTGGTATGGTCGTAGACAAGTAATTTGCCGTGAAAATTAACTTTGTTATAAGGGAAAATGAAAACGAGGTCAGAGCAAGCACAATGTGCATTTGTCCTCTTGCCGTCAACGCAAGTGCCATGCAATGCTGGTGCTGCTGCCCACTGTACAAGAGCGATCGTTGTGTGCGCCTCGCTTTCAGGTTGGCTTTGGGCATTCCTTCCTTGGCACGGATTGTAATCGGACCACCATATCTCGTGGCCATGAGACTGGGAGCACCTTGTCCGCCGTGAGCATTTACGGGCATCGGCTTCTCGGCCTTTTGGCTAAGATCAAGTGTAGTATCTGTTCTTATCAGCTTAATATCTGATACGCTGCTCATCGAGCAGCTCATATATTAAACTGATTTTTGGAACTGGGCCGTGGAAAAGAGGCTTGCCTCGTCCCGGCCACGGGTTGCCTCGGTATAGCACTACCTCCGAGCGTGGGCCCACTTCCCTCTGGGGAAGAAATAATCAAGTGAAAGCAGAAAAAGTGACCAAGCAACCAACCTTCACATTCTCTTCTCTTTTCTAGGGTAGCATAGCAGCGAGTGGACAGCACGACACACGACAGGACGAGGAGCACGTGACCCCCATTACCACATGGTATGCGCAGACAAGTTGCGTTTTGCGGTCCCGGAGAGCTGAAAAGGCATACTTACCTGACGCGGGAGGCACTGTGATCAGGGAGGCAGTCCTCTCAAGGTGAGGCTCTTTCATTGCACTTCGATTGGGTTGACCCTTGCGATTACCCCAAATGTGGGTAACTCGAGCGTATAATTTCTGGTAGTGGGGACCTGCGTTCGCGCTAGTCCCCGCACCAAACCCCGGTGGCAAAGTTGGCTAATGGGAAGGTTTGTTGGTAACGTTTCAGGCAGGGCAGGGAAGGAGATGCGGTGGCGGTGTAAGGACTAAGGAAGGTGAGTTGTATTTGTGAAGTCCACTGCTGAAATTGTAGGTGAATGTTCCGTACTTGGTGCACTGAAAACTGTGATTTTATTCTCTTTCATTCTTGGCCGTACAGAGAGGAGAGACGGCGTGTTTATTTCAGCCGCATCGATTTCCATCGATAGACGAGTGAGACAAGAAAATGCCAGCGGGTCGAGCTCTTATCCTCGTGCATCGTTTCGAAAACGTAAGTGGATGTGTGTTTGTACTGCTCCATCGCGATAGATTTCTTTTGCGTTGTGTTATGTTGCGTTCTGGAGAGCCCGTTTTGCATTGAGTAACTGAGGACCCGCCAGATCAGTTGGCGTTACATTTCTGTGGCCAACACTTTGTGGTTTCTCTATGTTATCAGTTAATTGGATTGTTATCATAAAAAGTAAATCTTTCATGGTCAGGATAGTGTCTTATCGGCCCTTTGAATACGTACTGTCCGTGTTGAGCAGGGAACAGTAACACTTTGAAGTGCGCTACGTCACGTAAGTCACGTTTTCGCAAGATCAATGTTGTAGTGTTGTAGCCTTCGTTGTATACATATCATCCGGGCTAGGTTAACTTCCATCTAATGCATAACAGTGCATGCATTTTTTACTTGTCGTATCCTGTTCTTTGCTCACACGAAAAGATACGTTTCATGTCATAACGTTGGATGGATAAGATCTCGCGCGCACGCGCTCCTTGGGAATACAAGTTCCACTTTTCTCGTGTGAACTATTTTGTTTTTGTTGTATGTCTCATCTTTGACATATCGTTGGCATGTTTGTGTTCAAAAAACCTGGTTTGGAATGTTCTTTCATTGAAAGAAACTGAGATTTTTTGAGATAATCAAGTGTACAGAAGGAAAAAGGGAAGCCTACAACACGGGGTATTCCCAGGCGGTCTCCCATCCAAGTACTAACCCCGCCCGACAGGGCTTAACTTCGGTGATCGGACGAGAACCGGTGTTTTCCCTGTGGTATGGTCGTAGACAAGTAATTTGCCCGGTGAAAATTAACTTTGTTATAAGGGAAAATGAAAACGAGGTCAGAGCAAGCACAATGTGCATTTGTCCTCTTGCCGTCAACGCAAGTGCCATGCAATGCTGGTGCTGCTGCCCACTGTACAAGAGCGATCGTTGTGTGCGCCTCGCTTTCAAGTTGGCTTTGGGCATTCCTTCCTTGGCACGGATTGTAATCGGACCACCATATCTCGTGGCCATGAGACTGGGAGCACCTTGTCCGCCGTGAGCATTTACGGGCATCGCTTCTCGGCCTTTTGGCTAAGATCAAGTGTAGTATCTGTTCTTATCAGCTTAATATCTGATACGCTGCTCATCGAGCAGCTCATATATTAAACTGATTTTTGGAACTGGGCCGTGGAAAAGAGGCTTGCCTCGTCCCGGCCACGGGTTGCCTCGGTATAGCACTACCTCCGAGCGTGGCCCACTTCCCTCTGGGGAAGAAATAATCAAGTGAAAGCAGAAAAAGTGACCAAGCAACCAACCTTCACATTCTCTTCTCTTTTCTAGGTAGCATAGCAGCGAGTGGACAGCACGACACGACAGGACGAGGAGCACGTGACCCCCATTACCACATGGTATGCGCAGACAAGTTGCGTTTTGCGGTCCCGGAGAGGCTGAAAAGGCATACTTACCTGACGCGGGAGGCACTGTGATCAGGGGAGGCAGTCCTCTCAAGGTGAGGCTCTTTCATTGCACTTCGATTGGGTTGACCCTTGCGATTACCCCAAATGTGGGTAACTCGAGCGTATAATTTCTGGTAGTGGGGACCTGCGTTCGCGCTAGTCCCCGCACCAAACCCCGGTGGCAAAGTTGGCTAATGGGAAGGTTTGTTGGTAACGTTTCAGGCAGGGCAGGGAAGGAGATGCGGTGGCGGTGTAAGGACTAAAGAAGGTGAGTTGTATTTGTGAAGTCCACTGCTGAAATTGTAGGTGAATGTTCCGTACTTGGTGCACTGAAAAACTGTGATTTCATTTCTCTCATTCTTGGCCGTACAGAGAGGGAGACGACGTGTTTATTTCAGCCGCATCGATTTTCCATCGATAGACGAGTGAGACAAGAAAAATGCCAGCGGGTCGAGCTCTTATCCTCGTGCATCGTTTCGAAAACGTAAGTGGATGTGTGTTTGTACTGCTCCATCGCGATAGATTTCTTTTGCGTTGTGTTATGTTGCGTTCTGGAGAGCCCGTTTTGCATTGAGTAACTGAGGACCCCGCCAGATCAGTTGGCGTTACATTTCTGTGGCCAACACTTTGTGGTTTCTCTATGTTATCAGTTAATTGGATTGTTATCATAAAAAGTAATATTTCATGGTCAGGATAGTGTGTCTTATCGGCACCCTTTGAATACGTACTGTCCGTGTTGAGCAGGGAACAGTAAGACTTTGAAGTGCGCTACGTCACGTAAGTCACGTTTTCGCAAGATCAATGTTTGTAGTGTTGTAGCCTTCGTTGTATACATATCATCCGGGCTAGGTTAACTTCCATCTAATGCATAACAGTGCATGCATTTTTTACTTGTCGTATCCTGTTCTTTGCTCACACGAAAAGATACGTTTCATGTCATAAACGTTGGATTGATAAGATCTCGCGCGCACGCGCTCCCTTGGGAATACAAGTTCCACTTTCTCGTGTGAACTATTTTGTTTTTGTCGTATGTCTCATCTTTGACATATCGTTGGCATGTTGTGTTCAAAAAACCTGGTTTGGAATGTTCTTTCATTGAAAGAAACTGAGATTTTTTGAGATAATCAAGTGTACAGAAGGAAAAAGGGAAGCCTACAACACGGGGTATTCCCAGGCGGTCTCCCATCCAAGTACTAACCCCGCCCGACAGGGCTTAACTTCGGTGATCGGACGAGAACCGGTGTTTTCCCTGTGGTATGGTCGTAGACAAGTAATTTGCCGTGAAAATTAAACTTTGTTATAAGGGAAATGAAAACGAGGTCAGAGCAAAGCACAATGTGCATTTGTCCTCTTGCCGTCAACGCAAGTGCCATGCAATGCTGGTGCTGCTGCCCACTGTACAAGGGCGATCGTTGTGTGCGCCTCGCTTTCAAGTTGGCTTTGGGCATTCCTTCCTTGGCACGGATTGTAATCGGACCACCATATCTCGTGGCCATGAGACTGGGAGCACCTTGTCCGCCGTGAGCATTTACGGGCATCGCTTCTCGGCCTTTTGGCTAAGATCAAGTGTAGTATCTGTTCTTATCAGCTTAATATCTGATACGCTGCTCATCGAGCAGCTCATATATTAAACTGATTTTGGAACTGGGCCGTGGAAAAGAGGCTTGCCTCGTCCCGGCCACGGGTTGCCTCGGTATAGCACTACCTCCGAGCGTGGCCCACTTCCCTCTGGGGAAGAAATAATCAAGTGAAAGCAGAAAAAAAGTGACCAAGCAACCAACCTTCACATTCTCTTCTCTTTTCTAGGTAGCATAGCAGCGAGTGGACAGCACGACACGACAGGACGAGGAGCACGTGACCTCCATTACCACATGGTATGCGCAGACAAGTTGCGTTTTGCGGTCCCGGAGAGATTGAAAAGGCATACTTACCTGACGCGGGAGGCACTGTGATCAGGGAGGCAGTCCTCTCAAGGTGAGGCTCTTTCATTGCACTTCGATTGGGGTTGACCCTTGCGATTACCCCAAATGTGGGTAACTCGAGCGTATAATTTCTGGTAGTGGGGACCTGCGTTCGCGCTAGTCCCCGCACCAAACCCCGGTGGCAAAGTTGGCTAATGGGAGGTTTGTTGGTAACGTTTCAGGCAGGGCAGGGAAGGAGATGCGGTGGCGGTGTAAGGACTAAGGAAGGTGAGTTGTATTTGTGAAGTCCACTGCTGAAATTGTAGGTGAATGTTCCGTACTTGGTGCACTGAAAAACTGTGATTTCATTTCTTTCATTTTTGGCCGTAGAGAGAGAGAGACGACGTGTTTATTTCAGCCGCATCGATTTCCATCGATAGACGAGTGAGACAAGAAAATGCCAGCGGGTCGAGCTCTTATCCTCGTGCATCGTTTCAAAAACGTAAGTGGATGTGTGTTTGTACTGCTCCATCGCGATAGATTTCTTTTGCGTTGTGTTATGTTGCGTTCTGGAGAGCCCGTTTTGCATTGAGTAACTGAGGACCCGCCAGATCAGTTGGCGTTACATTTCTGTGGCCAACACTTTGTGGTTTCTCTATGTTATCAGTTAATTGAATTGTTATCATAAAAAGTAAATCTTTCATGGTCAGGATAGTGTTGTTATGCACCCTTTGAATACGTACTGTCCGTGTTGAGCAGGGAACAGTAAGACTTTGAAGTGCGCTACGTCACATAAGTCACGTTTTCGCAAGATGAATGTTGTAGTGTTGTAGCCTTCGTTGTATACATATCATCCGGGCTAGGTTAACTTCCATCTAATGCATAACAGTGCATGCATTTTTTTACTTGTCGTATCCTGTTCTTTGCTCACACGAAAAGGATACGTTTCATGTCATAAACGTTGGATGGATAAGATCTCGCGCGCGCACGCGCTCCCTTGGGAATACAAGTTCCACTTTCTTTCTCGTGTGAACTATTTTGTTTTTGTGTATGTCTCATCTTTGACATATCGTTGGCATGTTGTGTTCAAAAAACCTGGTTTGGAATGTTCTTTCATTGGAGGAAACTGAGATTATTTGAGATAATCAAGTGTACGGAAGGAAAAAGGGAAGCCTACAACACGGGGTATTCCCAGGCGGTCTCCCATCCAAGTACTAACCCCGCCCGACAGGGCTTAACTTCGGTGATCGGACGAGAACCGGTGTTTTCCCTGTGGTATGGTCGTAGACAAGTAATTTGCCGTGAAAATTAACTTTGTTATAAGGGAAAATGAAAACGAGGTCAGAGCAATCACAATGTGCATTTGTCCTCTTGCCGTCAACGCAAGTGCCATGCAATGCTGGTACTGCTGCCCACTGTACAAGGGCGATCGTTGTGTGCGCCTCGCTTTCAGGTTGGCTTTGGGCATTCCTTTCCTTGGCACGGATTGTAATCGGACCACCATATCTCGTGGCCATGAGACTGGGAGCACCTTGTCCGCTGTGAGCATTTACGGGCATCGCTTCTCGGCCTTTTGGCTAAGATCAAGTGTAGTATCTGTTCTTATCAGCTTAATATCTGATACGCTGCTCATCGAGCAGCTCATATATTAAACTGATTTTTTGGAACTGGGCCGTGGAAAAGAGGCTTGCCTCGTCCCGGCCACGGGTTGCCTCGGTATAGCACTACCTCCGAGCGTGGCCCACTTCCCTCTGGGGAGAAATAATCAAGTGAAAGCAGAACAAGTGACCAAAGCAACAACCTTCACATTCTCTTCTCTTTTCTAGGTAGCATAGCAGCGAGTGGACAGCACGACACGACAGGACGAGGAGCACGTGACCCCCATTACCACATGGTATGCGCAGACAAGTTGCGTTTTGCGGTTCCGGAGAGATTGAAAAGGCATACTTACCTGACGCGGGAGGCACTGTGATCAGGGAGGCAGTCCTCTCAAGGTGAGGCTCTTTCATTGCACTTCGATTGGGTTGACCCTTGCGATTACCCCAAATGTGGGTAACTCGAGCGTATAATTTCTGGTAGTGGGGACCTGCGTTCGCGCTAGTCCCCGCACCAAACCCCGGTGGCAAAGTTGGCTAATGGGAAGGTTTGTTGGTAACGTTTCAGGCAGGGCAGGGAAGGAGATGCGGTGGCGGTGTAAGGACTAAGGAAGGTGAGTTGTATTTGTGAAGTCCACTGCTGAAATTGTAGGTGAATGTTCCGTACTTGGTGCACTGAAAAAACTGTGATTTTATTTCTTTCATTTTTGGCCGTACAGAGAGGCGAGACGACGTGTTTATTTCAGCCGCATCGATTTCCATCGATAGACGAGTGAGACAAGAAAATGCCAGCGGGTCGAGCTCTTATCCTCGTGCATCGTTTCAAAAACGTAAGTGATGTGTGTGTTTGTACTGCTCCATCGCGATAGATTTCTTTTGCGTGTGTTATGTTGCGTTCTGGAGAGCCCGTTTTGCATTGAGTAACTGAGGACCCGCCAGATCAGTTGGCGTTACATTTCTGTGGCCAACACTTTGTGGTTTCTCTATGTTATCAGTTAATTGGATTGTTATCATAAAAAGTAAATATTTTTATGCTCAGGATAGTGTGTTATCGGCACCCTTTCAATACGTACTGTCCGTGTTGAGTAGGGAACAGTAACACTTTGAAGTGCGCTACGTCACATAAGTCACGTTTTCGCAAGATGAATGTTATAGTGTTGTAGCCTTCGTTGTATACATATCATCCGGGCTAGGTTAACTTCCATCTAATGCATAACAGTGCATGCATTTTTTACTTGTCGTAGCCTGTTCTTTGCTCACACGAAAGGATACGTTTCATGTCATAAACGTTGGATGGATAAGATCTCGCGCGCACGCGCTCCCTTGGGAATACAAGTTCCACTTTCTCGTGTGAACTATTTTGTTTTTGTGTGTATGTCTCATCTTTTGACATATCGTTGGCATGTTGTGTTCAAAAAAGCTGGTTTGGAATGTTCTTTCATTGAAGGAAACTGAGATTTTTGAGATAATCAAGTGTACGGAAGGAAAAAGGGAAGCCTACAACACGGGGTATTCCCAGGCGGTCTCTCCCATCCAAGTACTAACCCCGCCCGACAGGGCTTAACTTCGGTGATCGGACGAGAACCGGTGTTTTCCCTGTGGTATGGTCGTAGACAAGTAATTTGCCCGTGAAAATTAACTTTGTTATAAGGGGAAAATGAAAACGAGGTCAGAGCAATCACAATGTGCATTTGTCCTCTTGCCGTCAACGCAAGTGCCATGCAATGCTGGTGCTGCTGCCCACTGTACAAGGGCGATCGTTGTGTGCGCCTCGCTTTCAAGTTGGCTTTGGGCATTCCTTTCCTTGGCACGGATTGTAATCGGACCACCATATCTCGTGGCCATGAGACTGGGAGCACCTTGTCCCGCTGTGAGCATTTACGGGCATCGCTTCTCGGCCTTTTGGCTAAGATCAAGTGTAGTATCTGTTCTTATCAGCTTAATATCTGATACGCTGCTCATCGAGCAGCTCATATATTAAACTGATTTTTGGAACTGGGCCGTGGAAAAGAGGCTTGCCTCGTCCCGGCCACGGGTTGCCTCGGTATAGCACTACCTCCGAGCGTGGCCCACTTCCCTCTGGGGAAGAAATAATCAAGTGAAAGCAGAAAAAGTGACCAAGCAACCAACCTTCACATTCTCTTCTCTTTTCTAGGTAGCATAGCAGCAGCGAGTGGACAGCACGACACGACAGGACGAGGAGCACGTGACCTCCATTACCACATGGTATGCGCAGACAAGTTGCGTTTTGCGGTTCCGGAGAGCTGAAAAGGCATACTTACCTGACGCGGGAGGCACTGTGATCAGGGAGGCAGTCCTCTCAAGGTGAGGCTCTTTCATTGCACTTCGATTGGGTTGACCCTTGCGATTACCCCAAATGTGGGTAACTCGAGCGTATAATTTCTGGTAGTGGGGACCTGCGTTCGCGCTAGTCCCCGCACCAAAACCCCGTGTGGCAAAGTTGGCTAATGGGAAGGTTTGTTGGTAACGTTTCAGGCAGGGCAGGGAAGGAGATGCGGTGGCGGTGTAAGGACTAAGGAAGGTGAGTTGTATTTGTGAAGTCCACTGCTGAAATTGTAGGTGAATGTTCCGTACTTGGTGCACTGCAAAACTGTGATTCATTTCTCTCATTTTTGGCCGTAGAGAGAGGGAGAGGGCGTGTTTATTTCAGCCGCATCGATTTCCATCGATAGACGAGTGAGACAAGAAAATGCCAGCGGGTCGAGCTCTTATCCTCGTGCATCGTTTCAAAAACGTAAGTGGATGTGTGTTTGTACTGCTCCATCGCGATAGATTTCTTTTGCGTTGTGTTATGTTGCGTTCTGGAGAGCCCGTTTTGCATTGAGTAACTGAGGACCCGCCCAGATCAGTTGGCGTTACATTTCTGTGGCCAACACTTTGTGGTTTCTCTATGTTATCAGTTAATTGGATTGTTATCATAAAAAGTAAATCTTTTATGGTCAGGATAGTGTCTTATGCACCCTTTCAATACGTACTGTCCGTGTTGAGTAGGGAACAGTAAGACTTTGAAGTGCGCTACGTCACATAAGTCACGTTTTCGCAAGATGAATGTTGTAGTGTTGTAGCCTTCGTTGTATACATATCATCCGGGCTAGGTTAACTTCCATCTAATGCATAACAGTGCATGCATTTTTTACTTGTCGTAGCCTGTTCTTTGCTCACACGAAAGGATACGTTTCATGTCATAAACGTTGGATTGATAAGATCTCGCGCGCACGCGCTCCCTTGGGAATACAAGTTCCACTTTCTCGTGTGAACTATTTTGTTTTTTTGTTGTATGTCTCATCTTTGACATATCGTTGGCATGTTGTGTTCAAAAAAGCTGGTTTTGGATGTTCTTTCATGGAGGAAAACTGAGATTTTTTGAGATAATCAAGTGTACGGAAGGAAAAAGGGAAGCCTACAACACGGGGTATTCCCAGGCGGTCTCCCATCCAAGTACTAACCCCCCCGACAGGGCTTAACTTCGGTGATCGGACGAGAACCGGTGTTTTCCCTGTGGTATGGTCGTAGACAAGTAATTTGCCGTGAAAATTAACTTTGTTATAAGGGAAAATGAAAACGAGGTCAGAGCAAGCACAATGTGCATTTGTCCTCTTGCCGTCAACGCAAGTGCCATGCAATGCTGGTGCTGCTGCCCACTGTACAAGGGCGATCGTTGTGTGCGCCTCGCTTTCAGTTGGCTTTGGGCATTCCTTCCTTGGCACGGATTGTAATCGGACCACCATATCTCGTGGGCCATGAGACTGGGAGCACCTTGTCCGCCGTGAGCATTTACGGGCATCGCTTCTCGGCCTTTTGGCTAAGATCAATTGGTAGTATCTGTTCTTATCAGCTTAATATCTGATACGCTGCTCATCGAGCAGCTCATATATTAAACTGATTTTTTGGAACTGGGCCGTGGAAAAGAGGCTTGCCTCGTCCCGGCCACGGGTTGCCTCGGTATAGCACTACCTCCGAGCGTGGCCCACTTCCCTCTGGGGAAGAAATAATCAAGTGAAAGCAGAACAAGTGACCAAGCAACCAACCTTCACATTCTCTTCTCTTTTCTAGGTAGCATAGCAGCGAGTGCTGAGTGGACAGCACGACACGACAGGACGAGGAGCACGTGACCTCCATTACCACATGGTATGCGCAGACAAGTTTGCGGTTCCCGGAGAAATTGAAAAGGCATACTTTCCTGGAGTTTTGACATATGGTATGGCGCATACGGTCCCGGAGACTGAAAAGGCATCTTACCTGACGCGAAGGCACTGTGATCAGGGGAGGCAGTCTTCTCAAGGTGAGGCTCTTTCATTGCACTTCGATTGGGTTGACCCTTGCGATTACCCCAAATGTGGGTAACTCGAGCGTATAATTTCTGGTAGTGGGGACCTGCGTTCGCGCTAGTCCCCGCACCAAACCCCGGTGGCAAAGTTGGCTAATGGGAAGGTTTGTTGGTAACGTTTCAGGCAGGGCAGGGAAGGAGATGCGGTGGCGGTGTAAAGGACTAAGGAAGGTGAGTTGTATTTGTGAAGTCCACTGCTGAAATTGTAGGTGAATGTTCCGTACTTGGTGCACTGCAAAACTGTGATTGTTATTATTTTCATTTTTGGCCGTAGAGAGAGGCGAGAGGGCGTGTTTATTCGCCGCATCGATTTCCATGATAGACGAGTGAGACAAGAAAATGCCAGCGGGTCGAGCTCTTATCCTCGTGCATCGTTTCGAAAACGTAAGTGGATGTGTGTTTGTACTGCTCCATCGCGATAGATTTCTTTTGCGTTGTGTTATGTTGTTGCGTTCTGGAGGAGTGCCCTGTTCGTGCATTGACGTAAATGATGGACCAGATCAGTCCTTTGATCAGTTGGCCTTTATTTTCTGTGGCCAACACTTTGTGGTTTCTCTATGTTATCAAGTAATTGAATTGTTATCATAAAAAGTAAATATTTTATTGTCAGGATAGTGTGTTATCACCCTTTCAATACGTACTGTCCGTGTTGAGTAGGGAACAGTAACACTTTGAAGTGCGCTACGTCACATAAGTCACGTTTTCGCAAGATGAATGTTATATTTGTGTTGTAGCCTTCGTTGTATACATATCATCCGGGCTAGGTTAACTTCCATCGTAATGCATAAAAGCCTGCTGCATTTTTTACTTGTCCGCCTCCTGTTCTTTGTCACACGAAAGGATACGTTTCATGTCATAAACGTTGGATGGATAAGATCTCGCGCCCACGCGCTCCCTTGGGAATACAAGTTCCACTTTCTCGTGTGAACTATTTTGTTTTTGTTGTATGTCTCATCTTTGACATATCGTTGGCATGTTGTGTTCAAAAAAGCTTGTTTGGAATGTTCTTTCATTGGAGGAAACTGAGATTATTTGAGATAATCAAGTGTACGGAAGGAAAAAAGGGAAGCCTACAACCGGGGTATTCCCAGGCGGTCTCCCATCCAAGTACTAAGCCCGCCCGACAGGGCTTAAAGTGATCGGACGAGAACCGGTGTGTCCTGCCGTGAAAATTTAACGTCCAGAACTTCGTCCATCTGTGGACTCGCTGCCAATCTGAGGTTCCGCCCCCCCGTGACAATTAACTTTGTTATCCCGGAATGAACCTCGTCAGAGCAATCACAATGTGCATTTGTCCTTGCCGTCAACGCAAGTGCCATGCAATGCTGGTACTGCTGCCCACTGTACAAGGGCGATCGTTTGTGCGCCTCGCTTTCAAGTTGGCTTTGGGCATTCTTTCCTTGGCACGGATTGTAATCGGACCACCATATCTCGTGGCCATGAGACTGGGAGCACCTTGTCCGCTGTGAGCATTTACGGGCATCGCTTCTCGGCCTTTTGGCTAAGATCAAGTGTAGTATCTGTTCTTATCAGCTTAATATCTGATACGCTGCTCATCGAGCAGCTCATATATTAAACTGATTTTTGGAACTGGGCCGTGGAAAAGAGGCTTGCCTCGTCCCGGCCACGGGTTGCCTCGGTATAGCACTACCTCCGAGCGTGGCCCACTTCCCTCTGGGGAAGAAATAATCAAGTGAAAGCAGAAAAAAGTGACCAAGCAACCAACCTTCACATTCTCTTCTCTTTTCTAGGTAGCATAGCAGCGGTGGACAGCACGACACGACAGGACAGGACGAGGAGCACGTGACCCCCATTACCACATGGTATGCGCAGACAAGTTGCGTTTTGCGGTTCCGGAGAGATTGAAAAGGCATACTTACCTGACGCGGGAGGCACTGTGATCAGGGAGGCAGTCCTCTCAAGGTGAGGCTCTTTCATTGCACTTCGATTGGGTTGACCCTTGCGATTACCCCAAATGTGGGTAACTCGAGCGTATAATTTCTGGTAGTGGGGACCTGCGTTCGCGCTAGTCCCCGCACCAAACCCCGGTGGCAAAGTTGGCTAATGGGAAGGTTTGTTGGTAACGTTTCAGGCAGGGCAGGGAAGGAGATGCGGTGGCGGTGTAAGGACTAAGGAAGGTGAGTTGTATTTGTGAAGTCCACTGCTGAAATTGTAGGTGAATGTTCCGTACTTGGTGCACTGCAAAACTGTGATTTTCATTTCTCTCATTTTGGCCGTAGAGAGAGAGCGAGACGGGCGTGTTTATTTCAGCCGCATCGATTTCCATCGATAGACGAGTGAGACAAGAAAATGCCAGCGGGTCGAGCTCTTATCCTCGTGCATCGTTTCAAAAACGTAAGTGGATGTGTGTTTGTACTGCTCCATCGCGATAGATTTCTTTTGCGTTGTGTTATGTTGCGTTCTGGAGAGCCCGTTTTGCATTGAGTAACTGAGGACCCGCCAGATCAGTTGGCGTTACATTTCTGTGGGCAAACACTTTGTGGTTTCTCTATGTTATCAGTTAATTGGATTGTTATCATAAAAAGTAAATCTTTCATGCTCAGGATAGTGTGTTATGCACCCTTTCAATACGTACTGTCCGTGTTGAGTAGGGAACAGTAACACTTTGAAGTGCGCTACGTCACATAAGTCACGTTTTCGCAAGATGAATGTTATAGTGTTGTAGCCTTCGTTGTATACATATCATCCGGGCTAGGTTAACTTCCATCTAATGCATAACAGTGCATGCATTTTTTACTTGTCGTAGCCTGTTCTTTGCTCACACGAAAGGATACGTTTCATGTCATAAACGTTGGATGGATAAGATCTCGCGCGCACGCGCTCCCTTGGGAATACAAGTTCCACTTTCTCGTGTGAACTATTTTGTTTTTGTCGTATGTCTCATCTTTGACATATCGTTGGCATGTTGTGTTCAAAAAAGCTGGTTTGGAATGTTCTTTCATTGAGAAAACTGAGATTTTTTGAGATAATCAAGTGTACGGAAGGAAAAAGGGAAGCCTACAACACGGGTATTCCCAGGCGGTCTCCCATCCAAGTACTAACCCCGCCCGACAGGGCTTAACTTCGGTGATCGGACGAGAACCGGTTGTTTTCCCTGTGGTATGGTCGTAGACAAGTAATTTGCCGTGAAAATTAACTTTGTTATAAGGGGAAATGAAAACGAGGTCAGAGCAATCACAATGTGCATTTGTCCTCTTGCCGTCAACGCAAGTGCCATGCAATGCTGGTGCTGCTGCCCACTGTACAAGGGCGATCGTTGTGTGTGCGCCTCGCTTTCAAGTTGGCTTTGGGCATTCTTTCCTTGGCACGGATTGTAATCGGACCACCATATCTCGTGGCCATGAGACTGGGAGCACCTTGTCCGCTGTGAGCATTTACGGGCATCGCTTCTCGGCCTTTTGGCTAAGATCAAGTGTAGTATCTGTTCTTATCAGCTTAATATCTGATACGCTGCTCATCGAGCAGCTCATATATTAAACTGATTTTTGGAACTGGGCCGTGGAAAAGAGGCTTGCCTCGTCCCGGCCACGGGTTGCCTCGGTATAGCACTACCTCCGAGCGTGGCCCACTTCCCTCTGGGGAAGAAATAATCAAGTGAAAGCAGAAACAAGTGACCAAGCAACCAACCTTCACATTCTCTTCTCTTTTCTAGGTAGCATAGCAGCGAGTGGACAGCACGACACGACAGGACGAGGAGCACGTGACCTCCATTACCACATGGTATGCGCAGACAAGTTGCGTTTTGCGGTTCCGGAGAGAGGCTGAAAAGGCATACTTACCTGACGCGGGAGGCACTGTGATCAGGGAGGCAGTCCTCTCAAGGTGAGGCTCTTTCATTGCACTTCGATTGGGTTGACCCTTGCGATTACCCCAAATGTGGGTAACTCGAGCGTATAATTTCTGGTAGTGGGGACCTGCGTTCGCGCTAGTCCCCGCACCAAACCCCGGTGGCAAAGTTGGCTAATGGGAAGGTTTGTTGGTAACGTTTCAGGCAGGGCAGGGAAGGAGATGCGGTGGCGGTGTAAGGACTAAGGAAGGTGAGTTGTATTTGTGAAGTCCACTGCTGAAATTGTAGGTGAATGTTCCGTACTTGGTGCACTGAAAACTGTGATTTTATTTCTCTCATTCTTGGCCGTAGAGAGAGCGAGAGGACGTGTTTATTTCAGCCGCATCGATTTCCATCGATAGACGTGAGACAAGAAAATGCCAGCGGGTCGAGCTCTTATCCTCGTGCATCGTTTCGAAAACGTAAGTGGGATGTGTGTTTGTACTGCTCCATCGCGATAGATTTCTTTTGCGTTGTGTTATGTTGCGTTCTGGAGAGCCCGTTTTGCATTGAGTAACTGAGGGACCCGCCAGATCAGTTGGCGTTACATTTCTGTGGCCAACACTTTGTGGTTTCTCTATGTTATCAGTTAATTGGATTGTTATCATAAAAAGTAAATATTTTCATGCTCAGGATAGTGTGTTATGCGGCCCTTTCAATACGTACTGTCCGTGTTGAGCAGGGAACAGTAAGACTTTGAAGTGCGCTACGTCACGTAAGTCACGTTTTCGCAAGATGAATGTTATAGTGTTGTAGCCTTCGTTGTATACATATCATCCGGGCTAGGTTAACTTCCATCTAATGCATAACAGTGCATGCATTTTTTACTTGTCGTATCCTGTTCTTTGCTCACACGAAAGGATACGTTTCATGTCATAAACGTTGGATGGATAAGATCTCGCGCGCACGCGCGCTCCCTTGGGAATACAAGTTCCACTTTCTCGTGTGAACTATTTGTTTTTTGTTGTATGTCTCATCTTTGACATATCGTTGGCATGTTGTGGTTCAAAAAAAGCTGGTTTGGAATGTTCTTTCATGAAAGAAACTGAGATTTTTTGAGATAATCAAGTGTACAGGAAGGAAAAAGGGAAGCCTACAACACGGGGTATTCCCAGGCGGTCTCCCATCCAAGTACTACTAACCCGCCCGACAGGGCTTTACTTCGGTGATCGGACGAGAACCGGTGTTTTCCCTGTGGTATGGTCGTAGACAAGTAATTTGCCGTGAAAATTAACTTTGTTATAAGGGGAAAATGAAAACGAGGTCAGAGCAAGCACAATGTGCATTTGTCCTCTTGCCGTCAACGCAAGTGCCATGCAATGCTGGTGCTGCTGCCCACTGTACAAGGGCGATCGTTGTGTGCGCCTCGCTTTCAGGTTGGCTTTGGGCATTCCTTCCTTGGCACGGATTGTAATCGGACCACCATATCTCGTGGCCATGAGACTGGGAGCACCTTGTCCGCCGTGAGCATTTACGGGCATCGCTTCTCGGCCTTTTGGCTAAGATCAAGTGTAGTATCTGTTCTTATCAGCTTAATATCTGATACGCTGCTCATCGAGCAGCTCATATATTAAACTGATTTTTGGAACTGGGCCGTGGAAAAGAGGCTTGCCTCGTCCCGGCCACGGGTTGCCTCGGTATAGCACTACCTCCGAGCGTGGCCCACTTCCCTCTGGGGAAGAAATAATCAAGTGAAAGCAGAAAAAGTGACCAAGCAACCAACCTTCACATTCTCTTCTCTTTTCTAGGTAGCATAGCAGCGAGTGGACAGCACGACACGACAGGACGAGGAGCACGTGACCCCCCATTACCACATGGTATGCGCAGACAAGTTGCGTTTTGCGGTTCCGGAGAGCTGAAAAGGCATACTTACCTGACGCGGGAGGCACTGTGATCAGGGAGGCAGTCCTCTCAAGGTGAGGCTCTTTCATTGCACTTCGATTGGGTTGACCCTTGCGATTACCCCAAATGTGGGTAACTCGAGCGTATAATTTCTGGTAGTGGGGACCTGCGTTCGCGCTAGTCCCCGCACCAAACCCCGGTGGCAAAGTTGGCTAATGGGAAGGTTTGTTGGTAACGTTTCAGGCAGGGCAGGGCAGGGAAGGAGATGCGGTGGCGGTGTAAGGACTAAGGAAGGTGAGTTGTATTTGTGAAGTCCACTGCTGAAATTGTAGGTGAATGTTCCGTACTTGGTGCACTGAAAAAACTGTGATTTCATTTCTCTTCATTCTTGGCCGTAGAGAGAGCGGAGACGACGTGTTTATTTCAGCCGCATCGATTTCCATCGATAGACGAGTGAGACAAGAAAATGCCAGCGGGTCGAGCTCTTATCCTCGTGCATCGTTTCAAAAACGTAAGTGGATGTGTGTTTGTACTGCTCCATCGCGATAGATTTCTTTTGCGTTGTGTTATGTTGCGTTCTGGAGAGCCCGTTTTGCATTGAGTAACTGAGGACCCGCCAGATCAGTTGGCGTTACATTTCTGTGGCCAACACTTTGTGGTTTCTCTATGTTATCAGTTAATTGAATTGTTATCATAAAAAGTAAATATTTTATGGTCAGGATAGTGTGTTATCGGCCCTTTGAATACGTACTGTCCGTGTTGAGTAGGGAACAGTAAGACTTTGAAGTGCGCTACGTCACATAAGTCACGTTTTCGCAA
The DNA here is from genome assembly GCF_036669925.1 of Montipora capricornis. Lineage (NCBI taxonomy): Eukaryota > Metazoa > Cnidaria > Anthozoa > Scleractinia > Acroporidae > Montipora > Montipora capricornis. Next base: position 31,920 of record NW_027180223.1, on the reverse strand, counting down.
GATCAATGTTATAGTGTTGTAGCCTTCGTTGTATACATATCATCCGGGCTAGGTTAACTTCCATCTAATGCATAACAGTGCATGCATTTTTTTTACTTGTCGTATCCTGTTCTTTGCTCACACACGAAAGGATACGTTTCATGTCATAAACGTTGGATTGATAAGATCTCGCGCGCACGCGCTCCCTTGGGAATACAAGTTCCACTTTCTCGTGTGAACTATTTTGTTTTGTTGTTGTATGTCTCATCTTTGACATATCGTTGGCATGTTTGTGTTCAAAAAAAGCTGGTTTGGAATGTTCTTTCATGGAGGAAACTGAGATTATTTGAGATAATCAAGTGTACGGAAGGAAAAAGGGAAGCCTACAACACGGGGTATTCCCAGGCGGTCTCCCATCCAAGTACTAACCCCGCCCGACAGGGCTTAACTTCGGTGATCGGACGAGAACCGGTGTTTTCCCTGTGGTATGGTCGTAGACAAGTAATTTGCCGTGAAAATTAACTTTGTTATAAGGGGAAATGAAAACGAGGTCAGAGCAATCACAATGTGCATTTGTCCTCTTGCCGTCAACGCAAGTGCCATGCAATGCTGGTGCTGCTGCCCACTGTACAAGGGCGATCGTTGTGTGTGCGCCTCGCTTTCAGGTTGGCTTTGGGCATTCCTTTCCTTGGCACGGATTGTAATCGGACCACCATATCTCGTGGCCATGAGACTGGGAGCACCTTGTCCGCTGTGAGCATTTACGGGCATCGCTTCTCGGCCTTTTGGCTAAGATCAAGTGTAGTATCTGTTCTTATCAGCTTAATATCTGATACGCTGCTCATCGAGCAGCTCATATATTAAACTGATTTTTGGAACTGGGCCGTGGAAAAGAGGCTTGCCTCGTCCCGGCCACGGGTTGCCTCGGTATAGCACTACCTCCGAGCGTGGCCCACTTCCCTCTGGGGAAGAAATAATCAAGTGAAAGCAGAAAAAGTGACCAAGCAACCAACCTTCACATTCTCTTCTCTTTTCTAGGTAGCATAGCAGCGAGTGGACAGCACGACACGACAGGACGAGGAGCACGTGACCCCCATTACCACATGGTATGCGCAGACAAGTTGCGTTTTGCGGTCCGGAGAGATTGAAAAGGCATACTTACCTGACGCGGGAGGCACTGTGATCAGGGAGGCAGTCCTCTCAAGGTGAGGCTCTTTCATTGCACTTCGATTGGGTTGACCCTTGCGATTACCCCAAATGTGGGTAACTCGAGCGTATAATTTCTGGTAGTGGGGACCTGCGTTCGCGCTAGTCCCCGCACCAAACCCCGGTGGCAAAGTTGGCTAATGGGAAGGTTTTGTTGGTAACGTTTCAGGCAGGGCAGGGAAGGAGATGCGGTGGCGGTGTAAGGACTAAGGAAGGTGAGTTGTATTTGTGAAGTCCACTGCTGAAATTGTAGGTGAATGTTCCGTACTTGGTGCACTGCAAAACTGTGATTTTCATTTCTTTCATTTTTGGCCGTACAGAGAGCGAGAGGGCGTGTTTATTTCAGCCGCATCGATTTCCATCGATAGACGAGTGAGACAAGAAAATGCCAGCGGGTCGAGCTCTTATCCTCGTGCATCGTTTCAAAAACGTAAGTGGATGTGTGTTTGTACTGCTCCATCGCGATAGATTTCTTTTGCGTTTGTGTTATGTTGCGTTCTGGAGAGCCCGTTTTGCATTGAGTAACTGAGGACCCGCCAGATCAGTTGGCGTTACATTTCTGTGGCCAACACTTTGTGGTTTCTCTATGTTATCAGTTAATTGAATTGTTATCATAAAAAGTAAATATTTTATGCTCAGGATAGTGTGTTATCACCCTTTCAATACGTACTGTCCGTGTTGAGTAGGGAACAGTAACACTTTGAAGTGCGCTACGTCACGTAAGTCACGTTTTCGCAAGATCAATGTTGTAGTGTTGTAGCCTTCGTTGTATACATATCATCCGGGCTAGGTTAACTTCCATCTAATGCATAACAGTGCATGCATTTTTTACTTGTCGTAGCCTGTTCTTTGCTCACACGAAAGGATACGTTTCATGTCATCATAAACGTTGGATTGATAAGATCTCGCGCGCGCACGCGCTCCCTTGGGAATACAAGTTCCACTTTCTCGTGTGAACTATTTTGTTTTTTGTTGTATGTCTCATCTTTGACATATCGTTGGCATGTTGTGTTCAAAAAAGCTGGTTTGGAATGTTCTTTCATTGAGGAAACTGAGATTTTTTGAGATAATCAAGTGTACAGAAGGAAAAAGGGAAGCCTACAACACGGGGTATTCCCAGGCGGTCTCCCATCCAAGTACTAACCCCGCCCGACAGGGCTTAACTTCGGTGATCGGACGAGAACCGGTGTTTTCCCTGTGGTATGGTCGTAGACAAGTAATTTGCCGTGAAAATTAACTTTGTTATAAGGGAAAATGAAAACGAGGTCAGAGCAAGCACAATGTGCATTTGTCCTCTTGCCGTCAACGCAAGTGCCATGCAATGCTGGTGCTGCTGCCCACTGTACAAGGGCGATCGTTGTGTGCGCCTCGCTTTCAAGTTGGCTTTGGGCATTCCTTCCTTGGCACGGATTGTAATCGGACCACCATATCTCGTGGCCATGAGACTGGGAGCACCTTGTCCGCTGTGAGCATTTACGGGCATCGCTTCTCGGCCTTTTTGGCTAAGATCAAGTGTAGTATCTGTTCTTATCAGCTTAATATCTGATACGCTGCTCATCGAGCAGCTCATATATTAAACTGATTTTTGGAACTGGGCCGTGGAAAAGAGGCTTGCCTCGTCCCGGCCACGGGTTGCCTCGGTATAGCACTACCTCCGAGCGTGGCCCACTTCCCTCTGGGGAAGAAATAATCAAGTGAAAGCAGAACAAGTGACCAAGCAACCAACCTTCACATTCTCTTCTCTTTTCTAGGTAGCATAGCAGCGAGTGGACAGCACGACACGACAGGACGAGGAGCACGTGACCCCCATTACCACATGGTATGCGCAGACAAGTTGCGTTTTGCGGTTCCGGAGAGGCTTGAAAAGGCATACTTACCTGACGCGGGAGGCACTGTGATCAGGGAGGCAGTCCTCTCAAGGTGAGGCTCTTTCATTGCACTTCGATTGGGTTGACCCTTGCGATTACCCCAAATGTGGGTAACTCGAGCGTATAATTTCTGGTAGTGGGGACCTGCGTTCGCGCTAGTCCCCGCACCAAACCCCGGTGGCAAAGTTGGCTAATGGGAAAGGTTTGTTGGTAACGTTTCAGGCAGGGCAGGGAAGGAGATGCGGTGGCGGTGTAAGGACTAAGGAAGGTGAGTTGTATTTGTGAAGTCCACTGCTGAAATTGTAGGTGAATGTTCCGTACTTGGTGCACTGCAAAAACTGTGATTTCATTTCTTCTCATTCTTGGCCGTACAGAGAGGGAGACGAGAGGGCGTGTTTATTTCAGCCGCATCGATTTCCATCGATAGACGAGTGAGACAAGAAAATGCCAGCGGGTCGAGCTCTTATCCTCGTGCATCGTTTCAAAAACGTAAGTGGATGTGTGTTTGTACTGCTCCATCGCGATAGATTTCTTTTGCGTTGTGTTATGTTGCGTTCTGGAGAGCCCGTTTTGCATTGAGTAACTGGGACCCGCCAGATCAGTTGGCGTTACATTTCTGTGGCCAACACTTTGTGGTTTCTCTATGTTATCAGTTAATTGAATTGTTATCATAAAAAGTAAAATCTTTTATGCTCAGGATAGTGTGTTATGCACCCTTTCAATACGTACTGTCCGTGTTGAGTAGGGAACAGTAGACTTTGAAGTGCGCTACGTCACATAAGTCACGTTTTCGCAAGATCAATGTTATAGTGTTGTAGCCTTCGTTGTATACATATCATCCGGGCTAGGTTAACTTCCATCTAATGCATAACAGTGCATGCATTTTTTACTTGTCGTAGCCTGTTCTTTGCTCACACGAAAAGATACGTTTCATGTCATAAACGTTTGGATTGATAAGATCTCGCGCGCACGCGCTCCCTTGGGAATACAAGTTCCACTTTCTCGTGTGAACTATTTTTTGTTTTTGTTGTATGTCTCATCTTTGACATATCGTTGGCATGTTGTGTTCAAAAAACCTGGTTTGGAATGTTCTTTCATTGAAAGGAAACTGAGATTTTTTGAGATAATCAAGTGTACGGAAGGGAAAAAGGGAAGCCTACAACACGGGGTATTCCCAGGCGGTCTCCCATCCAAGTACTAACCCCGCCCGACAGGGCTTAACTTCGGTGATCGGACGAGAACCGGTGTTTTCCCTGTGGTATGGTCGTAGACAAGTAATTTGCCGTGAAAATTAACTTTGTTATAAGGGAAAATGAAAACGAGGTCAGAGCAATCACAATGTGCATTTGTCCTCTTGCCGTCAACGCAAGTGCCATGCAATGCTGGTGCTGCTGCCCACTGTACAAGAGCGATCGTTGTGTGCGCCTCGCTTTCAGGTTGGCTTTTGGGCATTCCTTCCTTGGCACGGATTGTAATCGGACCACCATATCTCGTGGCCATGAGACTGGGAGCACCTTGTCCGCTGTGAGCATTTACGGGCATCGCTTCTCGGCCTTTTGGCTAAGATCAAGTGTAGTATCTGTTCTTATCAGCTTAATATCTGATACGCTGCTCATCGAGCAGCTCATATATTAAACTGATTTTTGGAACTGGGCCGTGGAAAAGAGGCTTGCCTCGTCCCGGCCACGGGTTGCCTCGGTATAAGCACTACCTCCGAGCGTGGCCCACTTCCCTCTGGGGAAGAAATAATCAAGTGAAAGCAGAAAAACAAGTGACCAAGCAACCAACCTTCACATTCTCTTCTCTTTTCTAGGTAGCATAGCAGCGAGTGGACAGCACGACACGACAGGACGAGGAGCACGTGACCTCATTACCACATGGTATGCGCAGACAAGTTGCGTTTTGCGGTTCCGGAGAGGCTGAAAAGGCATACTTACCTGACGCGGGAGGCACTGTGATCAGGGAGGCAGTCCTCTCAAGGTGAGGCTCTTTCATTGCACTTCGATTGGGTTGACCCTTGCGATTACCCCAAATGTGGGTAACTCGAGCGTATAATTTCTGGTAGTGGGGACCTGCGTTCGCGCTAGTCCCCCGCACCAAACCCCGGTGGCAAAGTTGGCTAATGGGAAGGTTTGTTGGTAACGTTTCAGGCAGGGCAGGGAAGGAGATGCGGTGGCGGTGTAAGGACTAAGGAAGGTGAGTTGTATTTGTGAAGTCCACTGCTGAAATTGTAGGTGAATGTTCCGTACTTGGTGCACTGCAAAACTGTGATTTTATTTCTCTCATTCTTGGCCGTACAGAGAGGGAGAGGGACGTGTTTATTTCAGCCGCATCGATTTCCATCGATAGACGAGTGAGACAAGAAAATGCCAGCGGGTCGAGCTCTTATCCCTCGTGCATCGTTTCAAAAACGTAAGTGGATGTGTGTTTGTACTGCTCCATCGCGATAGATTTCTTTTGCGTTGTGTTATGTTTGCGTTCTGGAGAGCCCGTTTTGCATTGAGTAACTGAGGACCCGCCAGATCAGTTGGCGTTACATTTCTGTGGCCAACACTTTTGTGGTTTCTCTATGTTATCAGTTAATTGGATTGTTATCATAAAAAGTAAATATTTCATGGTCAGGATAGTGTGTTATCGGCCCTTTGAATACGTACTGTCCGTGTTGAGCAGGGAACAGTAAGACTTTGAAGTGCGCTACGTCACGTAAGTCACGTTTTCGCAAGATGAATGTTGTAGTGTTGTAGCCTTCGTTGTATACATATCATCCGGCTAGGTTAACTTCCATCTAATGCATAACAGTGCATGCATTTTTTACTTGTCGTATCCTGTTCTTTGCTCACACGAAAAGATACGTTTCATGTCATAAACGTTGGATTGATAAGATCTCGCGCGCACGCGCTCTCTTGGGAATACAAGTTCCACTTTCTCGTGTGAACTATTTTGTTTTTGTTGTATGTCTCATCTTTGACATATCGTTGGCATGTTGTGTTCAAAAAAGCTGGTTTGGATGTTCTCTTCATTATTGAAGAAACTGAGATTTTTTGAGATAATCAAGTGTACAGAAGGAAAAAGGGAAGCCTACAACACGGGGTATTCCCAGGCGGTCTCCCATCCAAGTACTAACCCCGCCCGACAGGGCTTAACTTCGGTGATCGGACGAGAACCGGGTGTTTTCCCTGTGGTATGGTCGTAGACAAGTAATTTGCCGTGAAAATTAACTTTGTTATAAGGGAAAATGAAAACGAGGTCAGAGCAAGCACAATGTGCTTTGTCCTCTTGCCGTCAACGCAAGTGCCATGCAATGCTGGTGCTGCTGCCCACTGTACAAGAGCGATCGTTGTGTGCGCCTCGCTTTCAAGTTGGCTTTGGGCATTCTTCCTTGGCACGGATTGTAATCGGACCACCATATCTCGTGGGCCATGAGACTGGGAGCACCTTGTCCGCTGTGAGCATTACGGGCATCGCTTCTCGGCCTTTTTGGCTAAGATCAAGTGTAGTATCTGTTCTTATCAGCTTAATATCTGATACGCTGCTGCTCATCGAGCAGCTCATATATTAAACTGATTTTTGGAACTGGGCCGTGGAAAAGAGGCTTGCCTCGTCCCGGCCACGGGTTGCCTCGGTATAGCACTACCTCCGAGCGTGGCCCACTTCCCTCTGGGGAAGAAATAATCAAGTGAAAGCAGAAAAAGTGACCAAGCAACCAACCTTCACATTCTCTTCTCTTTTCTAGGTAGCATAGCAGCGAGTGGACAGCACGACACGACAGGACGAGGAGCACGTGACCTCCATTACCACATGGTATGCGCAGACAAGTTGCGTTTTGCGGTCCCGGAGAGGCTGAAAAGGCATACTTACCTGACGCGGGAGGCACTGTGATCAGGGAGGCAGTCCTCTCAAGGTGAGGCTCTTTCATTGCACTTCGATTGGGTTGACCCTTGCGATTACCCCAAATGTGGGTAACTCGAGCGTATAATTTCTGGTAGTGGGGACCTGCGTTCGCGCTAGTCCCCGCACCAAACCCCGGTGGCAAAGTTGGCTAATGGGAAGGTTTGTTGGTAACGTTTCAGGCAGGGCAGGGAAGGAGATGCGGTGGCGGTGTAAGGACTAAGGAAGGTGAGTTGTATTTGTGAAGTCCACTGCTGAAATTGTAGGTGAATGTTCCGTACTTGGTGCACTGAAAAACTGTGATTTCATTTCTCTCATTCTTGGCCGTACAGAGAGGGAGACGACGTGTTTATTTCAGCCGCATCGATTTCCATCGATAGACGAGTGAGACAAGAAAATGCCAGCGGGTCGAGCTCTTATCCTCGTGCATCGTTTCGAAAACGTAAGTGGATGTGTGTTTGTACTGCTCCATCGCGATAGATTTATTTTGCGTTGTGTTATGTTGCGTTCTGGAGAGCCCGTTTTGCATTGAGTAACTGAGGACCCGCCAGATCAGTTGGCGTTACATTTCTGTGGCCAACACTTTGTGGTTTCTCTATGTTATCAGTTAATTGGATTGTTATCATAAAAAGTAAATCTTTCATGGTCAGGATAGTGTCTTATCGGCCCTTTGAATACGTACTGTCCGTGTTGAGCAGGGAACAGTAAGACTTTGAAGTGCGCTACGTCACGTAAGTCACGTTTTCGCAAGATCAATGTTGTAGTGTTGTAGCCTTCGTTGTATACATATCATCCGGGCTAGGTTAACTTCCATCTAATGCATAACAGTGCATGCATTTTTTACTTGTCGTATCCTGTTCTTTGCTCACACGAAAAGATACGTTTCATGTCATAAACGTTGGATTGATAAGATCTCGCGCGCACGCGCTCCCTTGGGAATACAAGTTCCACTTTCTCGTGTGAACTATTTTGTTTTTGTCGTATGTCTCATCTTTGACATATCGTTGGCATGTTGTGTTCAAAAAACCTGGTTTGGAATGTTCTTTCATTGAAAGAAACTGAGATTTTTTGAGATAATCAAGTGTACAGAAGGAAAAAGGGAAGCCTACAACACGGGGTATTCCCAGGCGGTCTCCCATCCAAGTACTAACCCCGCCCGACAGGGCTTAACTTCGGTGATCGGACGAGAACCGGTGTTTTCCCTGTGGTATGGTCGTAGACAAGTAATTTGCCGTGAAAATTAACTTTGTTATAAGGGAAAATGAAAACGAGGTCAGAGCAAGCACAATGTGCATTTGTCCTCTTGCCGTCAACGCAAGTGCCATGCAATGCTGGTGCTGCTGCCCACTGTACAAGAGCGATCGTTGTGTGCGCCTCGCTTTCAGGTTGGCTTTGGGCATTCCTTCCTTGGCACGGATTGTAATCGGACCACCATATCTCGTGGCCATGAGACTGGGAGCACCTTGTCCGCCGTGAGCATTTACGGGCATCGTGCCAAAAGTACTGAGATTCTGTTAAAAAATTACAAAATGTTAAAAACCACCAAGTGGTGGCACTTTATGTAAAGTGGCTGAGAATACAGGTGTGCGTCGTAAGGGGTACTGTTTGCTAGTGGTGGTACCGACAGTCTTGTTTCTTCGGGTGTTTCCTCCATCCTCCCAATCTGTTGAACCTTTGGAGGTGGAAATGGTTGAGGTATCCACTCCTCGTAAACGCGGTTGTGATTCCGTTGAGAACCTCCTCTGATAGCTCTTCTGTTACTCCTTCCCGGAAGGCTCTTACAAAGGTGGCTAAGAAGAGCGGAGCTGCGCCCTCTTCTACTAAATCGAAGACTCGTGCTTCAGCTGATACTGTCAAGTCTGCGAAGCACGAAGGTTTGCCTGATGTGTCGTTTTCCCTCCCCCAACGCAAAGCACGTACATAGTTACTCTTTTACTGTACTCCATTATGGCTCTGTCAGTTGTCTCAATTAACGTCAACGGTCTGCGAGACCAGTCTAAGCGAGCTGGGTTTGTACAGTGGCTTCATTCCTTGCCTGTTGTTTCCTGATGTAGTGTGCCTCCAAGAGGCCCACTGCATCTCCCTCAGTGAGTGTCAGTCCTGGTTTCCAGTCATCTGGTCTTTCCGTTGTGGTGTCTCCGGCTCTAATAAGTCCTTGTGGTTGTATGTTTTTGTTTTCGTCCAGTGTTGTCCCTTGTTAAATCTCTTCCTCTGATAGTTGTGGTCGGTTTTTGTTATGTGAGTTTTCTTTGCGTGGCGCTGTGTTCAGGGTTGCTTGCATTTATGCTCCCAATCGTAACCCTGATCGTGATGCCTTCCTGGACGGGGTCTCTTCCCGATTAGACCCTTCAGTTCCCACCCTCCTCGCCGGCGATTTTAATACCGTCTTTGATCGCGCTGCTGACCGTGTGGGCTCCGTGGTCGGTGATACCTCGCGTGAGAGTGTTGTTGCCCTTGGTCGTCTTTTTGACGATGTCTGTTGTATTGATATTTGGAGATACCTCCATCCGTCTTCCTCCGCCTTTACCTGGACTAAGGCGGATGGCTCTATCTCCTCCCGTATAGATCTAATTGGGTGCCCTTATGTCTGGGTTGCGTCTCTGTCTCTGTTTGTGAAATTCTTCCGTGTCCGTTTTCAGACCATTGTGCTGTGTCCTGCTCTCTTACTGTTCCTGACGTTATTCCTCCTGGTCCGGGGCTTTGGAAGCTTAATACCTCAGTCCTGGAGGAGGAGGAGTACTGGTCTGTCGCCTTATTTCTGACTTTTGGGCCGATTGGAAGGACTGTAAGCTCTGTTTTTCCTCTCTTTCCAAGTGGTGGGATTCCGGTAAAGCAAAGATCGAAGGGCATTACGGTATCTTACTGTGTGCGCCGGTCGCAGAAAGAATCTTGGTCACGCGATTTGTTGGCTAGTTGGCGGCACACCTCAAGGCACGGCTTGATGCTGGTTGCCTGTCTGTTTTAGGTGTTTATCGATCCACCCTTGAACAGCTTTCCGCCTATGACATCAGGGCTGCTCAAGGTGCCCAAGTACGGTCACGTGTGTCCGATGGGTTGAGGAGGGCGAAGTCTCATCGGCGTACTTTTTTCGTTTAGAGAAGAAACGGTCTGCTGACCGGTGGGTTTCTGCGCTTCGGAACCCTGATGGGTCCATTGTTTCAACACCTTCTGATCTGTGTTCTTCGTTCGCCACTTTCTACTCCTCTCTTTTTTTACTGCCTGTCCTACGGATTCCGCCGCTCAAGATATTCTTCTCAGTAATGTGTCCCTCGTCCTTTCATCTGCCCAAGCTGATCTTTGTGAGGGCTTTCTGACTCTTGAGGAGTGTCATCGTGCCCTTGTTGGCATGGCTCGTCGTAAAGCCCCGGGGTCCGATGGCCTCTCCCATGGAGTTTTAACTTGAAATTCTGGGACGTCCTTGGGTCTGATTTAGTGGAGGTCTTGAATTCGTGTTATCTGTCTGGTTCTATGTCTTTGTCTCAACGGCGGGGTCTCATATCCTTAATCTTTAAGAAGGGAGATCGGTTGGACGCTCGTAACTGGCGCCCCATCTCCCTTCTCAACGTCGACTATAAGCTTGCTTCTCGTGTTTATTGCTGGGCGCCTTCTCAAAGTTATCCATCTGGTTTGTTAGTGAGGATCAGACCTGCGGTGTTCCTGGCAGGTTTATTGGCGAGAATGTTGCTCTTTTGCGTGATGTGGTTGCCTTTGCCACGGAATCTGACATCCCGTTGCCGTTCTCTCCTTAGACCAGGAAAAGGCCTTTGATAGAGTGGATTGGTCATTTATGTGTGCTACTTTGTCGAGGATGGGTTTTGGCCCATCTTTTGTCCGTTGGGTTGTTCTGTTCTATTCTGCTGTCCAAAGCTCTGTAGTTGTTAATGGTTATCTGTCTCGGTTTTTTCCTTTGTCTCGTGGCGTGCGTCAGGGCTGTCCTTTGTCTCCATTATTGTATGTTCTAGTTTCTGAAGTGCTTGCTGTTAACATTCGTGCCAATCCACGTATCATTGGTCTTTCTGTCCCCGGGCCCCCGCGGGCCCTGTCTCCGATCTCGCAGTACGCCGATGACACCTCTCTCATTGTCACGTCTGATATTGCCATTGCTGCTATTTTTGAAGTTTATGCTCTTTTTGAAAGGGGTTCTGGTGCTAAGCTTAATCAGGGATCCAAATCCAAGGGATTGTGGCTCGGTTCGTGGTCTGGCAGGACTGACCCCCCTGTCACCCTGGACTGGGACCTCGGCCAAGATCAAAGTGCTGGGCGTCTTTATTGGGCCTGGGAATTTGGAGGAAGTGAACTGGCGTCCTAGGATTGATGCCGTGGAGAATGTGCTGGCTTCTTGGAGGCAACGCTCCCTGTCCTACGGCGGGAGAGCTCTCGTCATCAACGCCTTGGCCCTTTCTAGGGTTTTGGTACATTGCCTCCCTAATTCATGTCCCCCCTTGGGTTTCTTCCGAGCTTTGTAAATTGGTTTTTGGGTTTTTTTGGAAGGGCAAACGCGATCTGGTTTCTCGTGCTGTTGTTGTTCAGCCTACATCTGCTGGTGGGTTTTTCTGTCATTGATCTTCGTCTTAAGGTTTCTGCGCTTCTTGTCCAGTGGGTTCGGCGTTTCACTGTTTTCTCCGCGTAGTTGGGTCCATTTCTTTTCCTTTTGGTGTGATTCTCGTTTTGGTGTCCCTGCTCTTGATGTTGTTCTGTCCCGTCCTGAGGCCTTTTCCTCCAAGTCCCTCCCCCCGTTTTACTCTGCTCTTCTGTCTGCTTGGCGTTTGGTTGGTGGTTCCTTTTCCCGTCGGCGTCGTTCCTCCCTTGTCATTGCGTCTTTGTCCCCTCATCATGTTTGCTGCTGTTTCCTCTATCTCTGCAAATTCTGTTTATTTGTTTTTGCTGTCTGAGGATCGTCCGACTCCCCATTGTGTTGACAAGTTTTTTCCTTTGTATGGCTATACTCTCTACTGGCCTTCGACCTGGTCCCAATTGTTCTTCTTCAATCTTGACCGCCCAGTGATCGATCTCAACTGAAAGGTCGCCATGGCGTGTTGTACACTGCCGATCGCCTTGTCGGTTTTTGGGTACTCGGTCGACCCTTCTTGCTTTTTGCCGTCTTGCCTCTGAATGTCCTTCTCACTTGTTTTTCTCCTGCCCTCTTGCTCATAGTGTTCTTTCATGGTTACAGTCTCTATTGTTTGGTTTTTTCGTCTTCGTCCCCTTCTTTGGTTTGCCGTCACGTGCTGTTTGGTTTTTGACCCGGCTGAGATCCGTCGAGTTCCTCGTGTTTTCGTGTACATCCTAGGTTGTCTGTAAGTATTTTATCTGGCTCGCTCGGAATGACTTTCGTTTCCGTAATGTGCCGCCCGGTGCTCTCGATGTCATCGCAAAGGTCCGCTCTCGTGTCAAGTTCAATCTACCTCTCCTTTTTAAGCGTTTCAAGTCCCCCCGTCGTCTACGTTATTTTCATCGTCAGTGGGGTGCGTCTGGCATTATCGGCTCTGTTTGCAATGGTCGTTTTTCTCTGTCCCAGTTCTAGTCCCATTGTCGCCCCAAGCTGTTGCTGTCTCGCGGCGTACCTACTCCTGTTAGGATGAGTCTTTCTGACTGGCGTCCTTGTCAGGTCTGCCATTCGCCGCTGCACAGTTCGGTTGTTTTTGTTTTGTCCTGTAGTCCTTCGTCCTGTTGGTTTGCTTGTTTGTTTGTTTGATGTGGAAATGCCATTCTCGAGTGTAAGTCGGACGAGGCGTCTCGTGAATGCTTTTCTTCGTTAGTTTTGTTTTTTTTTTTTGTTTGTAGGGGCGGGGTTCGATTCCCCGGTGACGTTTGACGTGCTGGTGCACCCCCGTTTGAGGCGAACCATTGTTGTTGATGGATGAGTCTGAATGTCTGGCAGCCATTGCACTCACCCTACCGGGGGGCTGCCATTCGCCTTAAACATAAAAAAAACTTACCTGACGCGGGAGGCACTTGGTGATCAGGGAGGCAGTCCTCTCAAGGTGAGGCTCTTTCATTGCACTTCGATTGGGGTTGACCCTTGCGATTACCCCAAATGTGGGTAACTCGAGCGTATAATTTCTGGTAGTGGGGACCTGCGTTCGCGCTTAGTCCCGCACCAAACCCCGGTGGCAAAGTTGGCTAATGGGAAGTTTGTTGGTAACGTTTCAGGCAGGGCAGGGAAGGAGATGCGGTGGCGGTGTAAGGACTAAGGAAGGTGAGTTGTATTTGTGAAGTCCACTGCTGAAATTGTAGGTGAATGTCCGTACTTGGTGCACTGAAAAACTGTGATTTCATTTCTCTCATTCTTGGCCGTACAGAGAGGGAGACGACGTGTTTATTTCAGCCGCATCGATTTCCATCGATAGACGAGTGAGACAAGAAAATGCCAGCGGGTCGAGCTCTTATCCTCGTGCATCGTTTCGAAAACGTAAGTGGATGTGTGTTTGTACTGCTCCATCGCGATAGATTTCTTTTGCGTTGTGTTATGTTGCGTTCTGGAGAGCCCCGTTTGCATTGAGTAACTGAGGACCCGCCAGATCAGTTGGCGTTACATTTCTGTGCCAACACTTTGTGGTTTCTCTATGTTATCAGTTAATTGGATTGTTATCATAAAAAGTAAATCTTTCATGGTTCAGGATAGTGTCTTTATCGGCCCTTTGAATACGTACTGTCCGTGTTGAGCAGGGAACAGTAAGACTTTGAAGTGCGCTACGTCACGTAAGTCACGTTTTCGCAAGATCAATGTTGTAGTGTTGTAGCCTTCGTTGTATACATATCATCCGGGCTAGGTTAACTTCCATCTAATGCATAACAGTGCATGCATTTTTTACTTGTCGTATCCTGTTCTTTGCTCACACGAAAAGATACGTTTCATGTCATAAACGTTGGATTGATAAGATCTCGCGCGCACGCGCTCCCTTGGGAATACAAGTTCCACTTTCTCGTGTGAACTATTTTGTTTTTGTCGTATGTCTCATCTTTGACATATCGTTGGCATGTTGTGTTCAAAAAACCTGGTTTGGAATGTGTCTTTCTTTCATTGAAAGAAACTGAGATTTTTTGAGATAATCAAGTGTACAGAAGAAAAAGGGAAGCCTACAACACGGGGTATTCCCAGGCGGTCTCCCATCCAAGTACTAAACCCCGCCCGACAGGGCTTAACTTCGGTGATCGGACGAGAACCGGTGTTTTCCCTGTGGTATGGTCGTAGACAAGTAATTTGCCGTGAAAATTAAACTTTGTTATAAGGGAAAATGAAAACGAGGTCAGAGCAAGCACAATGTGCATTTGTCCTCTTGCCGTCACGCAAGTGCCATGCAATGCTGGTGCTGCTGCCCACTGTACAAGAGCGATCGTTGTGTGCGCCTCGCTTTCAGGTTGGCTTTGGGCATTCCTTCCTTGGCACGGATTGTAACGGACCACCATATCTCGTGGCCATGAGACTGGGAGCACCTTGTCCGCCGTGAGCCATTTACGGGCATCGCTTCTCGGCCTTTTGGCTAAGATCAAGTGTAGTAATCTGTTCTTATCAGCTTAATATCTGATACGCTGCTCATCGAGCAGCTCATATATTAAACTGATTTTTGGAACTGGGCCGTGGAAAAGAGGCTTGCCTCGTCCCGGCCACGGGTTGCCTCGGTATAGCACTACCTCCGAGCGTGGCCCACTTCCCTCTGGGGAAGAAATAATCAAGTGAAAGCAGAAAAAGTGACCAAGCAACCAACCTTCACATTCTCTTCTCTTTTCTAGGTAGCATAGCAGCGAGTGGACAGCACGACACGACAGGACGAGGAGCACGTGACCTCCATTACCACATGGTATGCGCAGACAAGTTGCGTTTTGCGGTCCCGGAGAGGCTGAAAAGGCATACTTACCTGACGCGGGAGGCACTGTGATCAGGGAGGCAGTCCTCTCAAGGTGAGGCTCTTTCATTGCACTTCGATTGGGTTGACCCTTGCGATTACCCCAAATGTGGGTAACTCGAGCGTATAATTTCTGGTAGTGGGGACCTGCGTTCGCGCTAGTCCCCGCACCAAACCCCGGTGGCAAAGTTGGCTAATGGGAAGGTTTGTTGGTAACGTTTCAGGCAGGGCAGGGAAGGAGATGCGGTGGCGGTGTAAGGACTAAGGAAGGTGAGTTGTATTTGTGAAGTCCACTGCTGAAATTGTAGGTGAATGTTCCGTACTTGGTGCACTGAAAAACTGTGATTTCATTTCTCTCATTCTTGGCCGTACAGAGAGGGAGACGACGTGTTTATTTCAGCCGCATCGATTTCCATCGATAGACGAGTGAGACAAGAAAATGCCAGCGGGTCGAGCTCTTATCCTCGTGCATCGTTTCGAAAACGTAAGTGGATGTGTGTTTGTACTGCTCCATCGCGATAGATTTATTTTGCGTTGTGTTATGTTGCGTTCTGGAGAGCCCGTTTTGCATTGAGTAACTGAGGACCCGCCAGATCAGTTGGCGTTACATTTCTGTGGCCAACACTTTGTGGTTTCTCTATGTTATCAGTTAATTGGATTGTTATCATAAAAAGTAAATCTTTCATGGTCAGGATAGTGTCTTATCGGCCCTTTGAATACGTACTGTCCGTGTTGAGCAGGGAACAGTAAGACTTTGAAGTGCGCTACGTCACGTAAGTCACGTTTTCGCAAGATCAATGTTGTAGTGTTGTAGCCTTCGTTGTATACATATCATCCGGGCTAGGTTAACTTCCATCTAATGCATAACAGTGCATGCATTTTTTACTTGTCGTATCCTGTTCTTTGCTCACACGAAAAGATACGTTTCATGTCATAAACGTTGGATTGATAAGATCTCGCGCGCACGCGCTCCCTTGGGAATACAAGTTCCACTTTCTCGTGTGAACTATTTTGTTTTTGTCGTATGTCTCATCTTTGACATATCGTTGGCATGTTGTGTTCAAAAAACCTGGTTTGGAATGTTCTTTCATTGAAAGAAACTGAGATTTTTTGAGATAATCAAGTGTACAGAAGGAAAAAGGGAAGCCTACAACACGGGGTATTCCCAGGCGGTCTCCCATCCAAGTACTAACCCCGCCCGACAGGGCTTAACTTCGGTGATCGGACGAGAACCGGTGTTTTCCCTGTGGTATGGTCGTAGACAAGTAATTTGCCGTGAAAATTAACTTTGTTATAAGGGAAAATGAAAACGAGGTCAGAGCAAGCACAATGTGCATTTGTCCTCTTGCCGTCAACGCAAGTGCCATGCAATGCTGGTGCTGCTGCCCACTGTACAAGAGCGATCGTTGTGTGCGCCTCGCTTTCAGGTTGGCTTTGGGCATTCCTTCCTTGGCACGGATTGTAATCGGACCACCATATCTCGTGGCCATGAGACTGGGAGCACCTTGTCCGCCGTGAGCATTTACGGGCATCGTGCCAAAAGTACTGAGATTCTGTTAAAAAATTACAAAATGTTAAAAACCACCAAGTGGTGGCACTTTATGTAAAGTGGCTGAGAATACAGGTGTGCGTCGTAAGGGGTACTGTTTGCTAGTGGTGGTACCGACAGTCTTGTTTCTTCGGGTGTTTCCTCCATCCTCCCAATCTGTTGAACCTTTGGAGGTGGAAATGGTTGAGGTATCCACTCCTCGTAAACGCGGTTGTGATTCCGTTGAGAACCTCCTCTGATAGCTCTTCTGTTACTCCTTCCCGGAAGGCTCTTACAAAGGTGGCTAAGAAGAGCGGAGCTGCGCCCTCTTCTACTAAATCGAAGACTCGTGCTTCAGCTGATACTGTCAAGTCTGCGAAGCACGAAGGTTTGCCTGATGTGTCGTTTTCCCTCCCCCAACGCAAAGCACGTACATAGTTACTCTTTTACTGTACTCCATTATGGCTCTGTCAGTTGTCTCAATTAACGTCAACGGTCTGCGAGACCAGTCTAAGCGAGCTGGGTTTGTACAGTGGCTTCATTCCTTGCCTGTTGTTTCCTGATGTAGTGTGCCTCCAAGAGGCCCACTGCATCTCCCTCAGTGAGTGTCAGTCCTGGTTTCCAGTCATCTGGTCTTTCCGTTGTGGTGTCTCCGGCTCTAATAAGTCCTTGTGGTTGTATGTTTTTGTTTTCGTCCAGTGTTGTCCCTTGTTAAATCTCTTCCTCTGATAGTTGTGGTCGGTTTTTGTTATGTGAGTTTTCTTTGCGTGGCGCTGTGTTCAGGGTTGCTTGCATTTATGCTCCCAATCGTAACCCTGATCGTGATGCCTTCCTGGACGGGGTCTCTTCCCGATTAGACCCTTCAGTTCCCACCCTCCTCGCCGGCGATTTTAATACCGTCTTTGATCGCGCTGCTGACCGTGTGGGCTCCGTGGTCGGTGATACCTCGCGTGAGAGTGTTGTTGCCCTTGGTCGTCTTTTTGACGATGTCTGTTGTATTGATATTTGGAGATACCTCCATCCGTCTTCCTCCGCCTTTACCTGGACTAAGGCGGATGGCTCTATCTCCTCCCGTATAGATCTAATTGGGTGCCCTTATGTCTGGGTTGCGTCTCTGTCTCTGTTTGTGAAATTCTTCCGTGTCCGTTTTCAGACCATTGTGCTGTGTCCTGCTCTCTTACTGTTCCTGACGTTATTCCTCCTGGTCCGGGGCTTTGGAAGCTTAATACCTCAGTCCTGGAGGAGGAGGAGTACTGGTCTGTCGCCTTATTTCTGACTTTTGGGCCGATTGGAAGGACTGTAAGCTCTGTTTTTCCTCTCTTTCCAAGTGGTGGGATTCCGGTAAAGCAAAGATCGAAGGGCATTACGGTATCTTACTGTGTGCGCCGGTCGCAGAAAGAATCTTGGTCACGCGATTTGTTGGCTAGTTGGCGGCACACCTCAAGGCACGGCTTGATGCTGGTTGCCTGTCTGTTTTAGGTGTTTATCGATCCACCCTTGAACAGCTTTCCGCCTATGACATCAGGGCTGCTCAAGGTGCCCAAGTACGGTCACGTGTGTCCGATGGGTTGAGGAGGGCGAAGTCTCATCGGCGTACTTTTTTCGTTTAGAGAAGAAACGGTCTGCTGACCGGTGGGTTTCTGCGCTTCGGAACCCTGATGGGTCCATTGTTTCAACACCTTCTGATCTGTGTTCTTCGTTCGCCACTTTCTACTCCTCTCTTTTTTTACTGCCTGTCCTACGGATTCCGCCGCTCAAGATATTCTTCTCAGTAATGTGTCCCTCGTCCTTTCATCTGCCCAAGCTGATCTTTGTGAGGGCTTTCTGACTCTTGAGGAGTGTCATCGTGCCCTTGTTGGCATGGCTCGTCGTAAAGCCCCGGGGTCCGATGGCCTCTCCCATGGAGTTTTAACTTGAAATTCTGGGACGTCCTTGGGTCTGATTTAGTGGAGGTCTTGAATTCGTGTTATCTGTCTGGTTCTATGTCTTTGTCTCAACGGCGGGGTCTCATATCCTTAATCTTTAAGAAGGGAGATCGGTTGGACGCTCGTAACTGGCGCCCCATCTCCCTTCTCAACGTCGACTATAAGCTTGCTTCTCGTGTTTATTGCTGGGCGCCTTCTCAAAGTTATCCATCTGGTTTGTTAGTGAGGATCAGACCTGCGGTGTTCCTGGCAGGTTTATTGGCGAGAATGTTGCTCTTTTGCGTGATGTGGTTGCCTTTGCCACGGAATCTGACATCCCGTTGCCGTTCTCTCCTTAGACCAGGAAAAGGCCTTTGATAGAGTGGATTGGTCATTTATGTGTGCTACTTTGTCGAGGATGGGTTTTGGCCCATCTTTTGTCCGTTGGGTTGTTCTGTTCTATTCTGCTGTCCAAAGCTCTGTAGTTGTTAATGGTTATCTGTCTCGGTTTTTTCCTTTGTCTCGTGGCGTGCGTCAGGGCTGTCCTTTGTCTCCATTATTGTATGTTCTAGTTTCTGAAGTGCTTGCTGTTAACATTCGTGCCAATCCACGTATCATTGGTCTTTCTGTCCCCGGGCCCCCGCGGGCCCTGTCTCCGATCTCGCAGTACGCCGATGACACCTCTCTCATTGTCACGTCTGATATTGCCATTGCTGCTATTTTTGAAGTTTATGCTCTTTTTGAAAGGGGTTCTGGTGCTAAGCTTAATCAGGGATCCAAATCCAAGGGATTGTGGCTCGGTTCGTGGTCTGGCAGGACTGACCCCCCTGTCACCCTGGACTGGGACCTCGGCCAAGATCAAAGTGCTGGGCGTCTTTATTGGGCCTGGGAATTTGGAGGAAGTGAACTGGCGTCCTAGGATTGATGCCGTGGAGAATGTGCTGGCTTCTTGGAGGCAACGCTCCCTGTCCTACGGCGGGAGAGCTCTCGTCATCAACGCCTTGGCCCTTTCTAGGGTTTTGGTACATTGCCTCCCTAATTCATGTCCCCCCTTGGGTTTCTTCCGAGCTTTGTAAATTGGTTTTTGGGTTTTTTTGGAAGGGCAAACGCGATCTGGTTTCTCGTGCTGTTGTTGTTCAGCCTACATCTGCTGGTGGGTTTTTCTGTCATTGATCTTCGTCTTAAGGTTTCTGCGCTTCTTGTCCAGTGGGTTCGGCGTTTCACTGTTTTCTCCGCGTAGTTGGGTCCATTTCTTTTCCTTTTGGTGTGATTCTCGTTTTGGTGTCCCTGCTCTTGATGTTGTTCTGTCCCGTCCTGAGGCCTTTTCCTCCAAGTCCCTCCCCCCGTTTTACTCTGCTCTTCTGTCTGCTTGGCGTTTGGTTGGTGGTTCCTTTTCCCGTCGGCGTCGTTCCTCCCTTGTCATTGCGTCTTTGTCCCCTCATCATGTTTGCTGCTGTTTCCTCTATCTCTGCAAATTCTGTTTATTTGTTTTTGCTGTCTGAGGATCGTCCGACTCCCCATTGTGTTGACAAGTTTTTTCCTTTGTATGGCTATACTCTCTACTGGCCTTCGACCTGGTCCCAATTGTTCTTCTTCAATCTTGACCGCCCAGTGATCGATCTCAACTGAAAGGTCGCCATGGCGTGTTGTACACTGCCGATCGCCTTGTCGGTTTTTGGGTACTCGGTCGACCCTTCTTGCTTTTTGCCGTCTTGCCTCTGAATGTCCTTCTCACTTGTTTTTCTCCTGCCCTCTTGCTCATAGTGTTCTTTCATGGTTACAGTCTCTATTGTTTGGTTTTTTCGTCTTCGTCCCCTTCTTTGGTTTGCCGTCACGTGCTGTTTGGTTTTTGACCCGGCTGAGATCCGTCGAGTTCCTCGTGTTTTCGTGTACATCCTAGGTTGTCTGTAAGTATTTTATCTGGCTCGCTCGGAATGACTTTCGTTTCCGTAATGTGCCGCCCGGTGCTCTCGATGTCATCGCAAAGGTCCGCTCTCGTGTCAAGTTCAATCTACCTCTCCTTTTTAAGCGTTTCAAGTCCCCCCGTCGTCTACGTTATTTTCATCGTCAGTGGGGTGCGTCTGGCATTATCGGCTCTGTTTGCAATGGTCGTTTTTCTCTGTCCCAGTTCTAGTCCCATTGTCGCCCCAAGCTGTTGCTGTCTCGCGGCGTACCTACTCCTGTTAGGATGAGTCTTTCTGACTGGCGTCCTTGTCAGGTCTGCCATTCGCCGCTGCACAGTTCGGTTGTTTTTGTTTTGTCCTGTAGTCCTTCGTCCTGTTGGTTTGCTTGTTTGTTTGTTTGATGTGGAAATGCCATTCTCGAGTGTAAGTCGGACGAGGCGTCTCGTGAATGCTTTTCTTCGTTAGTTTTGTTTTTTTTTTTTGTTTGTAGGGGCGGGGTTCGATTCCCCGGTGACGTTTGACGTGCTGGTGCACCCCCGTTTGAGGCGAACCATTGTTGTTGATGGATGAGTCTGAATGTCTGGCAGCCATTGCACTCACCCTACCGGGGGGCTGCCATTCGCCTTAAACATAAAAAAAACTTACCTGACGCGGGAGGCACTTGGTGATCAGGGAGGCAGTCCTCTCAAGGTGAGGCTCTTTCATTGCACTTCGATTGGGGTTGACCCTTGCGATTACCCCAAATGTGGGTAACTCGAGCGTATAATTTCTGGTAGTGGGGACCTGCGTTCGCGCTTAGTCCCGCACCAAACCCCGGTGGCAAAGTTGGCTAATGGGAAGTTTGTTGGTAACGTTTCAGGCAGGGCAGGGAAGGAGATGCGGTGGCGGTGTAAGGACTAAGGAAGGTGAGTTGTATTTGTGAAGTCCACTGCTGAAATTGTAGGTGAATGTCCGTACTTGGTGCACTGAAAAACTGTGATTTCATTTCTCTCATTCTTGGCCGTACAGAGAGGGAGACGACGTGTTTATTTCAGCCGCATCGATTTCCATCGATAGACGAGTGAGACAAGAAAATGCCAGCGGGTCGAGCTCTTATCCTCGTGCATCGTTTCGAAAACGTAAGTGGATGTGTGTTTGTACTGCTCCATCGCGATAGATTTCTTTTGCGTTGTGTTATGTTGCGTTCTGGAGAGCCCCGTTTGCATTGAGTAACTGAGGACCCGCCAGATCAGTTGGCGTTACAT
The DNA here is from genome assembly GCF_036669925.1 of Montipora capricornis. NCBI lineage: Eukaryota > Metazoa > Cnidaria > Anthozoa > Scleractinia > Acroporidae > Montipora > Montipora capricornis. Next base: position 10,552 of record NW_027180223.1, on the reverse strand, counting down.
TTCTGTGCCAACACTTTGTGGTTTCTCTATGTTATCAGTTAATTGGATTGTTATCATAAAAAGTAAATCTTTCATGGTTCAGGATAGTGTCTTTATCGGCCCTTTGAATACGTACTGTCCGTGTTGAGCAGGGAACAGTAAGACTTTGAAGTGCGCTACGTCACGTAAGTCACGTTTTCGCAAGATCAATGTTGTAGTGTTGTAGCCTTCGTTGTATACATATCATCCGGGCTAGGTTAACTTCCATCTAATGCATAACAGTGCATGCATTTTTTACTTGTCGTATCCTGTTCTTTGCTCACACGAAAAGATACGTTTCATGTCATAAACGTTGGATTGATAAGATCTCGCGCGCACGCGCTCCCTTGGGAATACAAGTTCCACTTTCTCGTGTGAACTATTTTGTTTTTGTCGTATGTCTCATCTTTGACATATCGTTGGCATGTTGTGTTCAAAAAACCTGGTTTGGAATGTGTCTTTCTTTCATTGAAAGAAACTGAGATTTTTTGAGATAATCAAGTGTACAGAAGAAAAAGGGAAGCCTACAACACGGGGTATTCCCAGGCGGTCTCCCATCCAAGTACTAAACCCCGCCCGACAGGGCTTAACTTCGGTGATCGGACGAGAACCGGTGTTTTCCCTGTGGTATGGTCGTAGACAAGTAATTTGCCGTGAAAATTAAACTTTGTTATAAGGGAAAATGAAAACGAGGTCAGAGCAAGCACAATGTGCATTTGTCCTCTTGCCGTCACGCAAGTGCCATGCAATGCTGGTGCTGCTGCCCACTGTACAAGAGCGATCGTTGTGTGCGCCTCGCTTTCAGGTTGGCTTTGGGCATTCCTTCCTTGGCACGGATTGTAACGGACCACCATATCTCGTGGCCATGAGACTGGGAGCACCTTGTCCGCCGTGAGCCATTTACGGGCATCGCTTCTCGGCCTTTTGGCTAAGATCAAGTGTAGTAATCTGTTCTTATCAGCTTAATATCTGATACGCTGCTCATCGAGCAGCTCATATATTAAACTGATTTTTGGAACTGGGCCGTGGAAAAGAGGCTTGCCTCGTCCCGGCCACGGGTTGCCTCGGTATAGCACTACCTCCGAGCGTGGCCCACTTCCCTCTGGGGAAGAAATAATCAAGTGAAAGCAGAAAAAGTGACCAAGCAACCAACCTTCACATTCTCTTCTCTTTTCTAGGTAGCATAGCAGCGAGTGGACAGCACGACACGACAGGACGAGGAGCACGTGACCTCCATTACCACATGGTATGCGCAGACAAGTTGCGTTTTGCGGTCCCGGAGAGGCTGAAAAGGCATACTTACCTGACGCGGGAGGCACTGTGATCAGGGAGGCAGTCCTCTCAAGGTGAGGCTCTTTCATTGCACTTCGATTGGGTTGACCCTTGCGATTACCCCAAATGTGGGTAACTCGAGCGTATAATTTCTGGTAGTGGGGACCTGCGTTCGCGCTAGTCCCCGCACCAAACCCGGTGGCAAAGTTGGCTAATGGGAAGGTTTGTTGGTAACGTTTCAGGCAGGGCAGGGAAGGAGATGCGGTGGCGGTGTAAGGACTAAGGAAGGTGAGTTGTATTTGTGAAGTCCACTGCTGAAATTGTAGGTGAATGTTCCGTACTTGGTGCACTGAAAAACTGTGATTTCATTTCTCTCATTCTTGGCCGTACAGAGAGGGAGACGACGTGTTTATTTCAGCCGCATCGATTTCCATCGATAGACGAGTGAGACAAGAAAATGCCAGCGGGTCGAGCTCTTATCCTCGTGCATCGTTTCGAAAACGTAAGTGGATGTGTGTTTGTACTGCTCCATCGCGATAGATTTCTTTTGCGTTGTGTTATGTTGCGTTCTGGAGAGCCCGTTTTGCATTGAGTAACTGAGGACCCGCCAGATCAGTTGGCGTTACATTTCTGTGGCCAACACTTTGTGGTTTCTCTATGTTATCAGTTAATTGGATTGTTATCATAAAAAGTAAATCTTTCATGGTCAGGATAGTGTCTTATCGGCCCTTTGAATACGTACTGTCCGTGTTGAGCAGGGAACAGTAAGACTTTGAAGTGCGCTACGTCACGTAAGTCACGTTTTCGCAAGATCAATGTTGTAGTGTTGTAGCCTTCGTTGTATACATATCATCCGGGCTAGGTTAACTTCCATCTAATGCATAACAGTGCATGCATTTTTTACTTGTCGTATCCTGTTCTTTGCTCACACGAAAAGATACGTTTCATGTCATAAACGTTGGATTGATAAGATCTCGCGCGCACGCGCTCCCTTGGGAATACAAGTTCCACTTTCTCGTGTGAACTATTTTGTTTTTGTCGTATGTCTCATCTTTGACATATCGTTGGCATGTTGTGTTCAAAAAACCTGGTTTGGAATGTTCTTTCATTGAAAGAAACTGAGATTTTTTGAGATAATCAAGTGTACAGAAGGAAAAAGGGAAGCCTACAACACGGGGTATTCCCAGGCGGTCTCCCATCCAAGTACTAACCCCGCCCGACAGGGCTTAACTTCGGTGATCGGACGAGAACCGGTGTTTTCCCTGTGGTATGGTCGTAGACAAGTAATTTGCCGTGAAAATTAACTTTGTTATAAGGGAAAATGAAAACGAGGTCAGAGCAAGCACAATGTGCATTTGTCCTCTTGCCGTCAACGCAAGTGCCATGCAATGCTGGTGCTGCTGCCCACTGTACAAGAGCGATCGTTGTGTGCGCCTCGCTTTCAGGTTGGCTTTGGGCATTCCTTCCTTGGCACGGATTGTAATCGGACCACCATATCTCGTGGCCATGAGACTGGGAGCACCTTGTCCGCCGTGAGCATTTACGGGCATCGCTGCCAAAAGTACTGAGATTCTGTTAAAAAATTACAAAATGTTAAAAACCACCAAGTGGTGGCACTTTATGTAAAGTGGCTGAGAATACAGGTGTGCGTCGTAAGGGGTACTGTTTGCTAGTGGTGGTACCGACAGTCTTGTTTCTTCGGGTGTTTCCTCCATCCTCCCAATCTGTTGAACCTTTGGAGGTGGAAATGGTTGAGGTATCCACTCCTCGTAAACGCGGTTGTGATTCCGTTGAGAACCTCCTCTGATAGCTCTTCTGTTACTCCTTCCCGGAAGGCTCTTACAAAGGTGGCTAAGAAGAGCGGAGCTGCGCCCTCTTCTACTAAATCGAAGACTCGTGCTTCAGCTGATACTGTCAAGTCTGCGAAGCACGAAGGTTTGCCTGATGTGTCGTTTTCCCTCCCCCAACGCAAAGCACGTACATAGTTACTCTTTTACTGTACTCCATTATGGCTCTGTCAGTTGTCTCAATTAACGTCAACGGTCTGCGAGACCAGTCTAAGCGAGCTGGGTTTGTACAGTGGCTTCATTCCTTGCCTGTTGTTTCCTGATGTAGTGTGCCTCCAAGAGGCCCACTGCATCTCCCTCAGTGAGTGTCAGTCCTGGTTTCCAGTCATCTGGTCTTTCCGTTGTGGTGTCTCCGGCTCTAATAAGTCCTTGTGGTTGTATGTTTTTGTTTTCGTCCAGTGTTGTCCCTTGTTAAATCTCTTCCTCTGATAGTTGTGGTCGGTTTTTGTTATGTGAGTTTTCTTTGCGTGGCGCTGTGTTCAGGGTTGCTTGCATTTATGCTCCCAATCGTAACCCTGATCGTGATGCCTTCCTGGACGGGGTCTCTTCCCGATTAGACCCTTCAGTTCCCACCCTCCTCGCCGGCGATTTTAATACCGTCTTTGATCGCGCTGCTGACCGTGTGGGCTCCGTGGTCGGTGATACCTCGCGTGAGAGTGTTGTTGCCCTTGGTCGTCTTTTTGACGATGTCTGTTGTATTGATATTTGGAGATACCTCCATCCGTCTTCCTCCGCCTTTACCTGGACTAAGGCGGATGGCTCTATCTCCTCCCGTATAGATCTAATTGGGTGCCCTTATGTCTGGGTTGCGTCTCTGTCTCTGTTTGTGAAATTCTTCCGTGTCCGTTTTCAGACCATTGTGCTGTGTCCTGCTCTCTTACTGTTCCTGACGTTATTCCTCCTGGTCCGGGGCTTTGGAAGCTTAATACCTCAGTCCTGGAGGAGGAGGAGTACTGGTCTGTCGCCTTATTTCTGACTTTTGGGCCGATTGGAAGGACTGTAAGCTCTGTTTTTCCTCTCTTTCCAAGTGGTGGGATTCCGGTAAAGCAAAGATCGAAGGGCATTACGGTATCTTACTGTGTGCGCCGGTCGCAGAAAGAATCTTGGTCACGCGATTTGTTGGCTAGTTGGCGGCACACCTCAAGGCACGGCTTGATGCTGGTTGCCTGTCTGTTTTAGGTGTTTATCGATCCACCCTTGAACAGCTTTCCGCCTATGACATCAGGGCTGCTCAAGGTGCCCAAGTACGGTCACGTGTGTCCGATGGGTTGAGGAGGGCGAAGTCTCATCGGCGTACTTTTTTCGTTTAGAGAAGAAACGGTCTGCTGACCGGTGGGTTTCTGCGCTTCGGAACCCTGATGGGTCCATTGTTTCAACACCTTCTGATCTGTGTTCTTCGTTCGCCACTTTCTACTCCTCTCTTTTTTTACTGCCTGTCCTACGGATTCCGCCGCTCAAGATATTCTTCTCAGTAATGTGTCCCTCGTCCTTTCATCTGCCCAAGCTGATCTTTGTGAGGGCTTTCTGACTCTTGAGGAGTGTCATCGTGCCCTTGTTGGCATGGCTCGTCGTAAAGCCCCGGGGTCCGATGGCCTCTCCCATGGAGTTTTAACTTGAAATTCTGGGACGTCCTTGGGTCTGATTTAGTGGAGGTCTTGAATTCGTGTTATCTGTCTGGTTCTATGTCTTTGTCTCAACGGCGGGGTCTCATATCCTTAATCTTTAAGAAGGGAGATCGGTTGGACGCTCGTAACTGGCGCCCCATCTCCCTTCTCAACGTCGACTATAAGCTTGCTTCTCGTGTTTATTGCTGGGCGCCTTCTCAAAGTTATCCATCTGGTTTGTTAGTGAGGATCAGACCTGCGGTGTTCCTGGCAGGTTTATTGGCGAGAATGTTGCTCTTTTGCGTGATGTGGTTGCCTTTGCCACGGAATCTGACATCCCGTTGCCGTTCTCTCCTTAGACCAGGAAAAGGCCTTTGATAGAGTGGATTGGTCATTTATGTGTGCTACTTTGTCGAGGATGGGTTTTGGCCCATCTTTTGTCCGTTGGGTTGTTCTGTTCTATTCTGCTGTCCAAAGCTCTGTAGTTGTTAATGGTTATCTGTCTCGGTTTTTTCCTTTGTCTCGTGGCGTGCGTCAGGGCTGTCCTTTGTCTCCATTATTGTATGTTCTAGTTTCTGAAGTGCTTGCTGTTAACATTCGTGCCAATCCACGTATCATTGGTCTTTCTGTCCCCGGGCCCCCGCGGGCCCTGTCTCCGATCTCGCAGTACGCCGATGACACCTCTCTCATTGTCACGTCTGATATTGCCATTGCTGCTATTTTTGAAGTTTATGCTCTTTTTGAAAGGGGTTCTGGTGCTAAGCTTAATCAGGGATCCAAATCCAAGGGATTGTGGCTCGGTTCGTGGTCTGGCAGGACTGACCCCCCTGTCACCCTGGACTGGGACCTCGGCCAAGATCAAAGTGCTGGGCGTCTTTATTGGGCCTGGGAATTTGGAGGAAGTGAACTGGCGTCCTAGGATTGATGCCGTGGAGAATGTGCTGGCTTCTTGGAGGCAACGCTCCCTGTCCTACGGCGGGAGAGCTCTCGTCATCAACGCCTTGGCCCTTTCTAGGGTTTTGGTACATTGCCTCCCTAATTCATGTCCCCCCTTGGGTTTCTTCCGAGCTTTGTAAATTGGTTTTTGGGTTTTTTTGGAAGGGCAAACGCGATCTGGTTTCTCGTGCTGTTGTTGTTCAGCCTACATCTGCTGGTGGGTTTTTCTGTCATTGATCTTCGTCTTAAGGTTTCTGCGCTTCTTGTCCAGTGGGTTCGGCGTTTCACTGTTTTCTCCGCGTAGTTGGGTCCATTTCTTTTCCTTTTGGTGTGATTCTCGTTTTGGTGTCCCTGCTCTTGATGTTGTTCTGTCCCGTCCTGAGGCCTTTTCCTCCAAGTCCCTCCCCCCGTTTTACTCTGCTCTTCTGTCTGCTTGGCGTTTGGTTGGTGGTTCCTTTTCCCGTCGGCGTCGTTCCTCCCTTGTCATTGCGTCTTTGTCCCCTCATCATGTTTGCTGCTGTTTCCTCTATCTCTGCAAATTCTGTTTATTTGTTTTTGCTGTCTGAGGATCGTCCGACTCCCCATTGTGTTGACAAGTTTTTTCCTTTGTATGGCTATACTCTCTACTGGCCTTCGACCTGGTCCCAATTGTTCTTCTTCAATCTTGACCGCCCAGTGATCGATCTCAACTGAAAGGTCGCCATGGCGTGTTGTACACTGCCGATCGCCTTGTCGGTTTTTGGGTACTCGGTCGACCCTTCTTGCTTTTTGCCGTCTTGCCTCTGAATGTCCTTCTCACTTGTTTTTCTCCTGCCCTCTTGCTCATAGTGTTCTTTCATGGTTACAGTCTCTATTGTTTGGTTTTTTCGTCTTCGTCCCCTTCTTTGGTTTGCCGTCACGTGCTGTTTGGTTTTTGACCCGGCTGAGATCCGTCGAGTTCCTCGTGTTTTCGTGTACATCCTAGGTTGTCTGTAAGTATTTTATCTGGCTCGCTCGGAATGACTTTCGTTTCCGTAATGTGCCGCCCGGTGCTCTCGATGTCATCGCAAAGGTCCGCTCTCGTGTCAAGTTCAATCTACCTCTCCTTTTTAAGCGTTTCAAGTCCCCCCGTCGTCTACGTTATTTTCATCGTCAGTGGGGTGCGTCTGGCATTATCGGCTCTGTTTGCAATGGTCGTTTTTCTCTGTCCCAGTTCTAGTCCCATTGTCGCCCCAAGCTGTTGCTGTCTCGCGGCGTACCTACTCCTGTTAGGATGAGTCTTTCTGACTGGCGTCCTTGTCAGGTCTGCCATTCGCCGCTGCACAGTTCGGTTGTTTTTGTTTTGTCCTGTAGTCCTTCGTCCTGTTGGTTTGCTTGTTTGTTTGTTTGATGTGGAAATGCCATTCTCGAGTGTAAGTCGGACGAGGCGTCTCGTGAATGCTTTTCTTCGTTAGTTTTGTTTTTTTTTTTTGTTTGTAGGGGCGGGGTTCGATTCCCCGGTGACGTTTGACGTGCTGGTGCACCCCCGTTTGAGGCGAACCATTGTTGTTGATGGATGAGTCTGAATGTCTGGCAGCCATTGCACTCACCCTACCGGGGGGCTGCCATTCGCCTTAAACATAAAAAAAACTTACCTGACGCGGGAGGCACTTGGTGATCAGGGAGGCAGTCCTCTCAAGGTGAGGCTCTTTCATTGCACTTCGATTGGGGTTGACCCTTGCGATTACCCCAAATGTGGGTAACTCGAGCGTATAATTTCTGGTAGTGGGGACCTGCGTTCGCGCTTAGTCCCGCACCAAACCCCGGTGGCAAAGTTGGCTAATGGGAAGTTTGTTGGTAACGTTTCAGGCAGGGCAGGGAAGGAGATGCGGTGGCGGTGTAAGGACTAAGGAAGGTGAGTTGTATTTGTGAAGTCCACTGCTGAAATTGTAGGTGAATGTCCGTACTTGGTGCACTGAAAAACTGTGATTTCATTTCTCTCATTCTTGGCCGTACAGAGAGGGAGACGACGTGTTTATTTCAGCCGCATCGATTTCCATCGATAGACGAGTGAGACAAGAAAATGCCAGCGGGTCGAGCTCTTATCCTCGTGCATCGTTTCGAAAACGTAAGTGGATGTGTGTTTGTACTGCTCCATCGCGATAGATTTCTTTTGCGTTGTGTTATGTTGCGTTCTGGAGAGCCCCGTTTGCATTGAGTAACTGAGGACCCGCCAGATCAGTTGGCGTTACATTTCTGTGCCAACACTTTGTGGTTTCTCTATGTTATCAGTTAATTGGATTGTTATCATAAAAAGTAAATCTTTCATGGTTCAGGATAGTGTCTTTATCGGCCCTTTGAATACGTACTGTCCGTGTTGAGCAGGGAACAGTAAGACTTTGAAGTGCGCTACGTCACGTAAGTCACGTTTTCGCAAGATCAATGTTGTAGTGTTGTAGCCTTCGTTGTATACATATCATCCGGGCTAGGTTAACTTCCATCTAATGCATAACAGTGCATGCATTTTTTACTTGTCGTATCCTGTTCTTTGCTCACACGAAAAGATACGTTTCATGTCATAAACGTTGGATTGATAAGATCTCGCGCGCACGCGCTCCCTTGGGAATACAAGTTCCACTTTCTCGTGTGAACTATTTTGTTTTTGTCGTATGTCTCATCTTTGACATATCGTTGGCATGTTGTGTTCAAAAAACCTGGTTTGGAATGTGTCTTTCTTTCATTGAAAGAAACTGAGATTTTTTGAGATAATCAAGTGTACAGAAGAAAAAGGGAAGCCTACAACACGGGGTATTCCCAGGCGGTCTCCCATCCAAGTACTAAACCCCGCCCGACAGGGCTTAACTTCGGTGATCGGACGAGAACCGGTGTTTTCCCTGTGGTATGGTCGTAGACAAGTAATTTGCCGTGAAAATTAAACTTTGTTATAAGGGAAAATGAAAACGAGGTCAGAGCAAGCACAATGTGCATTTGTCCTCTTGCCGTCACGCAAGTGCCATGCAATGCTGGTGCTGCTGCCCACTGTACAAGAGCGATCGTTGTGTGCGCCTCGCTTTCAGGTTGGCTTTGGGCATTCCTTCCTTGGCACGGATTGTAACGGACCACCATATCTCGTGGCCATGAGACTGGGAGCACCTTGTCCGCCGTGAGCCATTTACGGGCATCGCTTCTCGGCCTTTTGGCTAAGATCAAGTGTAGTAATCTGTTCTTATCAGCTTAATATCTGATACGGCTGCTCATCGAGCAGCTCATATATTAAACTGATTTTTGGAACTGGGCCGTGGAAAAGAGGCTTGCCTCGTCCCGGCCACGGGTTGCCTCGGTATAGCACTACCTCCGAGCGTGGCCCACTTCCCTCTGGGGAAGAAATAATCAAGTGAAAGCAGAAAAGTGACCAAGCAACCAACCTTCACATTCTCTTCTCTTTTCTAGGTAGCATAGCAGCGAGTGGACAGCACGACACGACAGGACGAGGAGCACGTGACCTCCATTACCACATGGTATGCGCAGACAAGTTGCGTTTTGCGGTCCCGGAGAGGCTGAAAAGGCATACTTACCTGACGCGGGAGGCACTGTGATCAGGGAGGCAGTCCTCTCAAGGTGAGGCTCTTTCATTGCACTTCGATTGGGTTGACCCTTGCGATTACCCCAAATGTGGGTAACTCGAGCGTATAATTTCTGGTAGTGGGGACCTGCGTTCGCGCTAGTCCCCGCACCAAACCCCGGTGGCAAAGTTGGCTAATGGGAAGGTTTGTTGGTAACGTTTCAGGCAGGGCAGGGAAGGAGATGCGGTGGCGGTGTAAGGACTAAGGAAGGTGAGTTGTATTTGTGAAGTCCACTGCTGAAATTGTAGGTGAATGTTCCGTACTTGGTGCACTGAAAAACTGTGATTTCATTTCTCTCATTCTTGGCCGTACAGAGAGGGAGACGACGTGTTTATTTCAGCCGCATCGATTTCCATCGATAGACGAGTGAGACAAGAAAATGCCAGCGGGTCGAGCTCTTATCCTCGTGCATCGTTTCGAAAACGTAAGTGGATGTGTGTTTGTACTGCTCCATCGCGATAGATTTCTTTTGCGTTGTGTTATGTTGCGTTCTGGAGAGCCCGTTTTGCATTGAGTAACTGAGGACCCGCCAGATCAGTTGGCGTTACATTTCTGTGGCCAACACTTTGTGGTTTCTCTATGTTATCAGTTAATTGGATTGTTATCATAAAAAGTAAATCTTTCATGGTCAGGATAGTGTCTTATCGGCCCTTTGAATACGTACTGTCCGTGTTGAGCAGGGAACAGTAAGACTTTGAAGTGCGCTACGTCACGTAAGTCACGTTTTCGCAAGATCAATGTTGTAGTGTTGTAGCCTTCGTTGTATACATATCATCCGGGCTAGGTTAACTTCCATCTAATGCATAACAGTGCATGCATTTTTTACTTGTCGTATCCTGTTCTTTGCTCACACGAAAAGATACGTTTCATGTCATAAACGTTGGATTGATAAGGTCTCGCGCGCACGCGCTCCCTTGGGAATACAAGTTCCACTTTCTCGTGTGAATTAATTTGTTTTTGTCGTATGTCTCATCTTTGACATATCGTTGGCATGTTGTGTTCAAAAACCCTGGTTTGGAATGTTCTTTCATTGAAAGAAACTGCGATTTTTTGAGATAATCAAGTGTACAGAAGGAAAAAGGGAAGCCTACAACACGGGGTATTCCCAGGCGGTCTCCCATCCAAGTACTAACCCCGCCCGACAGGGCTTAACTTCGGTGATCGGACGAGAACCGGTGTTTCCCTGTGGTATGGTCGTAGACAAGTAATTTGCCGTGAAAATTAACTTTGTTATAAGGGAAAATGAAAACGAGGTCAGAGCAAGCACAATGTGCATTTGTCCTCTTGCCGTCAA
>NW_027180222.1:30000-39178 GCF_036669925.1 Montipora capricornis | reverse complement strand
ATAAGCTTATGCCATTTATTTGGGTACTATTCCCTCAAAAGCGGTGGGACTTCCAACGCTTCATCTCTGTGGATTTGAGCGGCAACAATATTCCACTGGAGAGCTTCCACCACCGCCTAGTACATGCTGTTTCTTTCTCAGTCTTGTGGTTCCGCAAAACAACTTTCTGGACAAATTCCTCAGCATGTTTGGGCGAAACTACTTGCGTTGGAAACTCTTGACGTTTCTAAAAAATCCAAACATGCAGAAAAGAATGAAAGTGGAGCATTACCCATTTACATAACGTTAGATTTGAGAACTTTAAAGCGCAGACGAAAGAAAGAAATCCTGCGTGATAGATTAGATGCCCGAAAGCTCGGAATTAGCTAAAACAATGGCTTAGTGATCTTGGATCCTAGCTACTATCTCATTACCGCCTCTTTGACATTTGCGATATCGGTTTCTACGGATCAGGCAACACCTGTTGCCTTGTATGGAAGTGCGGTGTGTAAACACGAAATGCTCCATTTCCAGAATATGGTCATAAAAGCTGGATATGGCCTTCATCGCGTGATAACAACGTGACTCACATGATCAGGTGCTCACAGGTCATGGGTACTAGTTCTCAAGTAATTACGTCATGTAACCCACATGGAATCTGCTACTGTGGCATTAAATGGGAAGAGGACGGAAATAAGTCCTTGTCGAGGCTAACTACAGTTTGCAAGGACTCGTGCATCTGTATGAAAGGAAGCAAAGGACCGATTTTGTTCAAAGTGTGAAAGAGGCTTCTACAAACAGGGAATACTCTGTTTCGCCTGTCCCAAATCAAAGACCAGCGTTTACATTTTGGCGGCGCTTGCTGTGCTGACTATGGCGTTGCTAACTCTGGCCTTCTCTGTCTTTTACGAGAACAAGCGTTTTCTTTCAGTCTTATTCGTGTTTATGCAAGTCATTCTCCTTGCAGTTTTAGCCATGCTTCGAATAATTCCAGGTTGGCTACTTGAACTCAATGTTGTGGCCCTGCTTATTGGCCTGGCTGGAAGGGGTAAGGCTGCTAGCGGAATTTTCAAGATCGGTGTTTTTATTTTCAGACTTAGACGCTTTGATTTCCAGCAGCGATATATGGCCAGAAGAAGTTCTTGAGGCTCAACGCTTCGTTAGCAACGTGCTAAACTTTCGGTTCTCTGGCTTGGCTTGCGTTTTTCCGAGTTTGTTCACGCCACTCGGTGGCCTGATAGCTCTAATTCTTCTGCCTGTCATCTGTATTGCGTCCATTTCTCTTTATTATGCTTTAGCGAATGCTATTCTCAGATTTCGTGGCTTACTTGACAGACGATTCCTTTTGCGTAATAACTGTCTCCACCTTTCTATCGTGTCCCTGAACCTAACCTATTTTCCCATTGTCAAGAAAACTGCTTCTGTCCTGGCTTCATGCGGTGACGACAGTGGTTACCGCTACTTTTGGAGGCGCCTTGGCTGCAGTGCAATGGTCCTACTTACAACTTGTTACTGGCATTCGGTTGGCTTGCTCTTGTTATTTATGTTGTTGGGGTACCGTTTGCAGTTTTCCTACCACTGCTCCAGAAGTACGTTGGCAAAAGAGACCAACTTGACCCGAATGAACAAGAGACTTTGGACAGCTGGCTTGGCTCTATCTATCTGCCGTATAAAAAGGAGTACCGTTCCTATTTCGAGATCGTTTTTCTCCTTCGTCGTATGCTAATCGCATTCTCACTATCGTTTATCCCGCGGGTACTGTCATTTCAGACCATTGCCGTTTGCCTTGTCCTTATAGCGTCCCTTTGCTTCCAGCTTCTCTTCAGGCCCTTCCAGGACTCCTACCAAAAAATATCATTAGAAAACACAGCGGAGACCTTGGTTCTTCTCACCCTTCATTTCTCCTTTATGAACATTAGATATGCACTTTTGAATCCAATCAGGTCCTCATCCATCATTTGGATGCTTGTGGTTGTCAACAGCATTGTCTTATGCGGCCTCGTCGTTTGCATAATTCTGCTACTTGGAAGGGTTCCTGTTGTACCAGCCAACCCGCACAATCCTGAAGAAGTACGGGACCAGCCATCAATTAGCCGAGAGGATCCGGACACTATGTCGTCACCACTGATTGACAATGGAAACGACAATGATAAATACGGTACATTTGAAGAAGACGCTTAAGTAAACTTATGGGGGAACCTTTCAGACAACGTATGTCGCTTGAATTTTTAAACAATGAGCATTAGCATTGCTACACCTAATAAACTCTGAATTACCCGCTATTTATGACTGGCTATGCTCAAATAAGCTAACTTTAAATTTAAGTAAGACAAAATATATAGTATTCCAACCACGGCAAAAACTTAATTATAATTATACACCCCTCTTAAATTAGCGGATCAGTATCTTGAGCAGCCTCACAGTGCTAACTACTTAGGATTAATTATTGATTGTTCCCTATCATGGCACCATCATATCGATTATATTAGTAGTAAAATCAGTAAAAGCATAAATATTATTGCAAAATTAAAACGTCATGTACCCAAAAAATCTTTAACAAGTATCTACTATGCACTTATATATCCTTATTTAACTTATGGCTGCGTATTATGGGGTAATAACTACGAAGCTGCCATATCTCAAGTGGTAAAGCTGCAAAACAAAGCTTTAAGAATCATCAATGAGGTACCACTTCGTGAGCATATTACTCCCCATTATGTTAATCTTGGCCTAATTAAATTTCCTGATATTGTGAAGTTAAACACTTGCCAACTATTTTATGATCTTATCGTAGATAATAAACCATCAAATCTTACTCTATCTTTTGTATCTGAGCAACATAATTATACTACTCGAAGCACATCCTTACAGTATCTAAATCCCAGTTCTTTTAGATCAAATATAAGGAAATTCTGGCCAACAATTATTGGATGTTATTATTGGAATAATATTCCTCTATTCATTCGTAGTATGTCAAATAAACATCTATTTAAAAGATATCTTTTTCAGAATTATTTTGCTCAGTACTAACTACTGCACTTACTGTTTAGTATCCCTTAACTATGTGTTCCTCCTTTCCTTTTGCTTATTGTAATTATCTTTTATCTTAAAATAAAATGCAACTTAATTTAAAGGGCATCTAACTAGTTTACCTATATCGTTGCCCTTCCCCATTTACTTCATGTAGTGAGCTTTTTAGACCTTGTAATTCTCTTAATAAATGGGGAAATAAATGAAATGAAATGAATGAAATGAACACAATTAGGAGCAAGATAATGGGACACATAAATCGGATCGCAGCTCGTTCCTTACCATACTTGCATCTCTGGAGGAGAGGGCAGGGAGAACCTCGGTTAAAACAATCCAAGTCTATGAAGCAAAATCAAAACACCGTTCCCTATTGGTCTACTAGTTTGCAGAGAGGTAATTTTCAGCAAAAGAGCTCTTAGTTCAACTTGCTTTGTCTTGATAAGTGTACTTGACGATAAAGGATTACATCTAACTCATTCCACGGCTTGTTCTGGCTTTATAACGGTTTTAAAGTTCCTTAACATAGTTTTCAAGCAACAACGAAGACGACGGCTCTGAAAACGTCAACTAAAAATATAGCCCCGACAGTCGTGTCTTGATCATTTCGAGTCGTTGCGGGTAAAAATTGCAACTGTACCAGCAACTGATTCAGGAATCAAATTGATGCAAACGACCGTAACGTTTCCGAGGAGAGTTGACCATTTATCGTAGGGTGCTCGCGTCCTCCACGTAACCTCATATTTAGCCTTTTCACGTCTTTCTCAGGAAAGGATCGAAAAGGGGGGTCATCAATGCCGGCAAAGAAGGCATTCATGACCCCCAAAGGGAAATTGCTTTGAGTCATCTTTTTTCTTCGCGTTCATGAAAAATCTGCAGAGGAGTATATGTTGAGGTCTACAGCTGGAATTTCCTCTACTCAAATAGTTCAAGGAGGCTCGAAGCAGTTTCAACGCTTCCAAGTGACGCTCCGATTAGAAGGATCGGCACCACAACGTTGTATCATGTATTGGCAATATTGTGGTACCAAATGAAACACGAATTTTTGCTGAACAAGATACAGTCATTATTGTGACGTAATATGTCACCGTGGAAACGGGCAAGCCCTGTAAAAACACCCTTTGTTTTGTCTTTAGTTGCTTATATCTCAAAAACGAACTCGGTGACACCCATTTTTTATTTCATTTTTTTTTATTTCAGAAGGGCATGATGAAACTTTCTGCAAAGTTTTAAAAAATTCTGTCCAGTGGATTCAGAGGCATCTCAATTTTGTGATTTTGTTAAGGTAGCTGTGAATCCTCTGGACAGAATTTTTTTAAACTTTGCCGAAAGTTTCATCGTGGCTTTCTAATCACTTTTCAGCAATGAAAAAGTTTGTTTTTGAGATATGAGCAACTAAATCCAAAATTTTTTCTAGGCTTTCCTGTTGCCAATGTAACTTATTACATCACGATAATGATCACATCGTGCTTGGAAATAATCGGTGTTTCATATGGTACCATAACCTTGCTACAGTAACGTGATACAGTGTTGTAGCGTTATTCGATCTGAACAGAGAAAATGTTGAAACCCTTTCGAGCCTTCCTAAAGTGCCACTACGATGAAAATTTTGCACGTCCTTTTTTCTTTAGATTTTGAAAATAGACGTACTAAATAGGTATCATGCCAATTTTTATCTCAAAATTCCCACGGAAAGTATGATTATTGGAACGTAGTTTTTCGTTTTTCGCTGTCCGCCATACTCGAACGGCAAATGACCGTGAGCGAGGAGAAGGGTTGGGTCTAGCTGGATCGCCTGGGGTCTGACGTCATATGAGCAACGCTCAAAATAAACGCGGCTAATTTCCCATGCCGTCTATGAGATGTGTGAGATCGCCGAGTTGCTTTTTGCTGATATTATATACATTACTCCCTGATCGACTTGTTCGCTTTGTCGAACGCCCATAACCTGCGATCAGGCGTTTTTTTTTTTTTATCAAGGGCGGACAAGGGATAATAGGGAGAGGGCATGATCTCAGGCTAAACGCCCACGAAGCGATGCGCGTATGACGTCACGAGCCAAGTCTTGCGTGAAGACCGCTTACAAAATAATCGCAGGCTTCTCCAATGCCGTCCGAGTAATGGCGGACAGATTTTTAGCGGTTTTTGGGTGGCTATTTCCCGACTTATCTCACTTCTATAGTTCCAAATTTAAATGCATTTTATTATTTTGAACATATTGACTTAATTGACGTTGAAAAATTCGAAAAGAAAACCCAAATTTTTCGTCGTAGTGGCACTTTAGTCTGGTAGAAATGGTTAATTCGTAATTTAATTGACCAGGTGAATGACAGTGAAACGAAAATGGGCACATGGGAAGTTCTCGTTGTCCTTAACATTCTGAAGTATAATAGGCTATCTTAGTCACGTGACACGTCACGTGACCATTTGTTGAAAAATAGCACGCTTTTGAAGAACAGGTGGCGGTTTAAGCATTCAATATCAAATAAAAACGCTTTGCCAATGCAAATGAACTATTTACAACTTTCAGGTTTGGAATGACTGTCCACGATTCTTAAGAAAATTTTTAAGAGGGCAAAGGTCACCTTTGAGTCCAAAATACGGACTTTGATAATTTATAATTCCAATTTTAAAACTCGAGGAAGATCATTCCAAGTGTAGAAAGTTAGATATGTTAGATGTCTATCAAAAACGCTAATTTATCTGTAGCAATGAACTTCGCCGCCGATTCGCTGATTTACGATATTGTGAAATTTTGATCACGTGACTCGTCAGGTGATCAATATTATATGTTAAGGCAGAAGAGGACAACATTATTTATCTTCAAAGTAGGTTTCACCTTGTTCCAGGATATCTAGTGAGAGATATAGCCGATCAAACATATTTTCCGGACGTCTTTTACACCTAGGCCTTAAACAACTTGAGTAGCTCTCGTACCTCTCCTATTGAGAGCCAAAATCTTTTCCAAGCATTGATGTCACATCCGGGTTTTTTTTTTGGTAGTTAGTTTCAGGCCTTTGAGCTTCAATAAACTCTTGAATTGTTGACACTTCTTTACTACTGTTTGTGTTTCCAAAGTTTTCTTTATCGATCGTGAAGTATGTTATTAACTTAATTCGGGATAATAAAGATCGCTTTCGCTATGAAAGTCTTCTGATCCATTGTCTGAATCTATAATTGCGTGTCAGTTATTATAACATTTGCATTTTAAGGTTTTATAGTGAAACAAAACAATAAAGATTCTAAAGATTGAAATCCTGATTCAAAGATGTCGTTCAATCAGGTTTAGTAGTAGCCGTTGAGCGACTGAGCTCTCCGGATCACAAGTCGACATGGATATGGATATGGATATGTATATGGATGTTCTGCGCAAGCACCGCGTGTTACCGTTTGTGCGCGCGCGTTTCCTCGAGATTCCGAATCACCAATGATCCCCGAATTATTTCGACTTAAGCTTGTTGCAAAGAGCCCCAATGTAAAGATGTCCAGGTATAAACGAGCGTAATTCTCGACTCCTTTTACAGCAAAATGTATGAAATGGGTTTATCAACTGTGTCGATATTTAAAAGGAATTCTATGGGTCTTAATGATGTGCATCCGACCAGTCTGAATTGACCGGTGAACTAGAAATGGCTGAAGCTATCAGACAGGAAGTTAAAGGATTGTGTCAGAGAAATGCTATCGTTGCTCACATCCTCAGCTGGAAGACGACAAGGCAGCAGAGTACAAAACTGACTACAAACGTCTCTTGACCAGTGAGACAAAAGAACGTCCCACCTCACGCGTCTCATTACAAGCCACAAAACTGGGTTCAAGAGCGGTATCACGCGCAACGAGTGAGTCCTCGAGAGGATTCGATCCCATACTCGCGGGATATCAGCGCAAGAGAGGATGTCCAGAGCACCCACACCCGGTGAGCTCGTCATCAAAAGGTCCTTCCTCCCGATGGATTTGAACAGCACATCCTCAGAGAACAGTGACAGAGTGAACATGAAGAAATGGGAAGATCTGTCCGATGACTCTGAGGATGAAATAGACCATAATGAAGAGCACACAGAAACAGAGAATCCTGGAGAAGATGGTACTTTGCTGAAAGCACCGAGAGAAAAAAGCGAATCCGCTTTGCGGGTTCCTGTAACTTACCCGACAAAACAGGACTTTTCAGAAGATCAAGCGGTCGCGCTTCCTTTTGGCGATAGCGAAGAAAACGAAGATCAAAATGACACGGAGCTTTTGAAACTTGCTGACGAAATCAGTGAGCGGACCATTTCATCACCTAATCTTTCAGATACCGAAAAGTTTGATGAGGGCGAGGCGTACGTTGACCCGAAAACACATGAAGCTCCCTAAACCCACAAACGAATGAACAAATGAAAGAACGTATATAAGTGTACAGAAAAAAAAATAAAAATTTATTCTCCTTTTCGTGCATGGAGTCATCGTATGTGTTTGTACAATTAAAAGCAAGTTGAGTGGAAAGAACATCAAGAAAGAAATAATTCTTAAAAAAAAAAAAACCTCACTATTAAAAATGAATTGAGAGTCATCTATAGCCTTTCATGTCTTTTGCCTTATTAACCAAGTGTTAACAAACAGCACCAGGAATTCAAAGCTCGGAATGTACATTTGACATGGAACGCTTTCCTTTTGTCAGAACTGGCCGGTGCACCCGTCAGTTTGCAAAGAAATGCAACGGTTCTGAAGGAACACTTGCACCATGATCCCTCGCAATCTTCCGGAGGAGTATATAGCATCCTCGAAGTGCGTTAATTTGAAGGCGTTGTAGAGTTAGTCCTTCCAAATGCCAGGTCACTCTGGCCGGTTAGTTCTGCATGTCAAATGGAAAGCGCCCATAGTTGGATGTAACCCTTTTCTGGAGAATTACGAATTTAACTGAAAAGTAACAATTCGAAGACCTAACGTTTTGACGCTCCTGTTTAGTGTCTTTATCAGGGGTGATCTAAATTTGTCGCAGAGTCCTTTTATATGATAACCTATTAGCCCAAAAAGGCAAGGGTGTGTTCATTTTCTTTTTGTAAGATGCAAAAAGGTGTCAGGTATAGCAGGCTGCCATCATCACAGTTCTAAGGAGCGTGGTGGCATTGTTTATGTCTGATTGTCACCAATCTCGTCCCCAGAGTCCACTTTTCTTTTGATGGTCAGAACCAAGAACCCGGACTCAGGCCGCTTCAAATTTATGCGCACTCGTAGTGAAGGTCCAGTTTTGGAACCGTTGACAACCCTTGTTGTTTCAAATTTCTGAGCGTGCGTAGACGAGCCGAAAGTCCGTGATTTGCGGACTTCCTGGCTTGGAAGTGGCCAGAGTCCGCGTTCTCGGTGCTATGCAAAAGGAAAGAGGGCTGCGGAGACGAGATTGATTGTCACTGGGTGCAGTGACACCTTCCATATTCTCACTTATGTCCAGAAATGCAAGAAATTAGACGCAAGCCCAATTTTGATATACAACACAAAGTGTCCCTTCAAGTCTAAGCATTCCCCACCTATTTCTAACAATAAGATTTGAGTAAAGGAAAGCGATTTTTTTAGGTCAAAGTAAATGCAGCAGTTTTTCCTTTCTTGAGGAGTAGCATTTGGGGACACTTTGTGACGTTGTTTGTATTCCTTGACACAAGTGATGTTGAAGTTATGGCAAATCCAAGTGCCTCTAATTACTTGAATTTTTGGACTATCTGTCCACATTGGGGTTTTGTAAACGGACAACATTATAATCATAACATCCACTCAAACCACTTCTCCCTATTTGGTGAAAGTAAACTGATTTCCTAGTTCGAAATAAGTTTGAAGATGGAATCAAAGAAAGCACGAGAGGCTCAACAAAAGGATAAACGTTTTTAATCGGGTTCCTATGTTAAAAAAGGACCTTGAAATTTCACGCGTCTGAAACAAATTTTAAACTGCACAGATCTTGTTTAAAACTTCTTTTTCATGGTCATGATTGAAAAAGGTGTCAACATCTTCATCAGAGGAAATCAGATACCATATGTACAAATGTACAATATAGAAGAGATTCTTTTGTGAAAATAAGAACCAATTAGAAAACTACTGTAAATACCATTTTTATCAGAACCTATTTAGCCTAACTTGGAAAAATCTAGGTTCTTATATGTGGGTGTTTACTGTACCCTGTACAGTACTCGTTCCCGTAAAGGAT
>NW_027180222.1:17500-25000 GCF_036669925.1 Montipora capricornis | reverse complement strand
TAAGTGACTTTGCAGCTAAACACTGCCAATTACTGTAGAGGAATGTGGAGGATGCAATGATCTCAAGTCATGTTCAGCAACCACAACAGGAAGATATGGGATTTTAACGCCTAAGATGCACCTGGAGGTTCAATGGGTGCCCAGGAATATGGGGGCTGGAACCGCCAACCCCAAAAAACAATTTGGTAGTCAAAAAGAACACCCAAGGGCCTGCCATATCCACACCCCAGCCAGAAGCCTGGCCCACCAAACCCAGCCTCAGGCTTTAAGCACCAGTCATACTGAACTGAAAGAACAGTGGAGAACCTACTATGTACTGATTATTATAACACAAAAGCTAGGAGAGCAGGGAGGGGACACTGGGAAATGCCAGCTACACAAAATGCCCTGTACGTATCCTGAGCAGAGTAAAACTAAAAAGAGCACAGTCAAGTGAAGGTGAATGAGACCACATCCGGAATGCCCTGACATCACACCCAGAACAGTGCACACAATAATCACAAATGCCCGAGAGCCAATGGCCCACCAGCAGACCACAACATGTACCCATATTTTTGGAGGACAAGGGGGGTCCATACAGCGTAAGGAAATGGAAGTTTACCGGAATGTCAGATATCCCCATGCAAAATAACCTTATCTCTGACTGTACTGCCTAATCTGGAACCTTAAAGGGGCTACAGTGCTGTAGGTCACGCAATTTTAGGCAATTTCAGCACTGATCGAATGGTCATAGAATTAACTAAAATATCAAAATAACTGTTCAAAACTATAGAAGATCTCTAACAAAATGCAGGGAAGCCAAGAAGGGACATGGATGGACAAAACTGGAGAGGATTGAAATGGATTGAATTTGGGTACATTTGAAAAACGTCGGCCCACCGTTTTTCAAAATTACATCAGTCTATATTAAAATGTCATTTACAAAGCTGGAAAATCATTCTCAGTTGTTATGTGGCCGTGATTTTGAAAATGAAAGACTCTTGCTTTGCCAATTTGACGTTTAGAGCTCATAATTAACAAAATTAAAGAAAATTACCTAAAATAGCGTGACCTAGCCCCTTTAAGTTAACCCAGCCTGTATCATTTGAGTTCCATTGCATTAAAAAAGGCAACCCCAACAAAATGATCTCTTAAAATTACATGTATTATTAACAAAGTTTGGTTAGCTTTCCTTGCGTAGTAATGTGATTGTCACGCCCAAACTTTGGGGTGTCCATTTCATACAGTAGTCTCTTTAATAAATACAGAAAATGACATTCCCAAATCCAAATACTGTAACATTTAATTTTCTGACAAAAACACTGCAACTTGATCTTTTGTGTGATAAAGGTAAAGGTAGAGTCACTGCTTACGAGCCAGAAGGCCCATCAGGCCGGCGCTTATCTCTGGTTTCCCTTGCAACGACTAGGAGTATTTCTACTCCCCCCTGGATGGGATACTAGTCCATCGCAGGGTTACCCCCAGCATTTCGCCGGTACCCATTTATACACCTGGGTGGAGAGAGACACCGTGAAAGTAAAGTGTCTTGCCCAAGAACACAACACAATGTCCAGGACCCGAACCCGTACCACTCGATCCGGAGTCGAGCACTCTAACCATGAGGCCACCGCCCCTCAACATATGTGTGATCGTTCTTATTTAAAATCACAGTTTTGCTCTGTCAAACGACAGACAATTTTACCAATGGAGGGTGACTCGGGAGTCAATAAGTTAGCAACCTCTGCATCCACTAAAAAACTGCTATCGATCTCACACGGCAGTGGACAAGGGTTGTTTTTCAGCCCACTTCACAGACCGTTGATTTCAGTCTGTGGTTAAAAAAATTCTGATCAAGTGATAACGTTTTTGTGGCTCTGCGGTTTCGAAAATACCGACCACGTGGCGCTATTCCTTTGTCAGTTCCCATGGTCGAGAAAAGAAAAAAACTGAAGAAAAGTTTCCACCTGCTTCTTATTTCCTCGGAGAAAGCTTTTAATGGGTTACCCGTAATAGCTTCGGCAGGTTTTAATCGCCCTCAACATCGTTTCGCGATTTTCTCTTTGGCGAGAGTAACAGAAAAATGGCGTCATGAGATCGGTATTTTCGTAACCGCAGAGCCACAAAAAATGTTATCATGTGATAAGAATTTTTTAACCGCAGACTGAAATCAATGGTCAATGATACAGTACATGTATATTAAAAAATGATAAATTAAATTAAATTCCAGAACAAGAAATTGTCAGACAAAATTTGCAACATACATTGTACACTTACCACTTCCAAAGTATTGGCATCAACAAGTACTACAGGAAACTCAATAATTTCATGAATATAGTCTTTTGGGTTCTCTTCTTCACAAGTCCCTTGAAAATCAATGACACAGTAGAAGTGCACTTGTTTGATTCTTTTCTCCTGCTCCAACTTGGCTAGCGCTAATTTCTCTTTTTTGAGATGGTTTTTTAGTCTTTTTTTAAGGACTTTTCCAACTCCACTGTAAAGTTAATAATATTGGTAGGAATGCTCCATTAGTAATATAGAGGAAGAGAGGAAAGGGGAGGGGGGAGGGGAGGGGGGGAGGGGAGGGGGTCTACAGTGGCGAGACCACTCGCCACCCAACAATGTGGCCAGGGTTTAATTCCTGGACCCAGAGGCCACAAGTGGGCTGAGTTTCTGTTGGTTCTCTACTCTGCTCTAAGGGTTTTTCTCTGGGCTCTCCGGTTTTCCACCCTCAGCAAAAACCAGCATACAGCTTATTCCAGCTGGCTGTAAATTGTGCTCCAATGTCATACACAACATGGACCATGCAGTGGTACTGAGCCTCAGGTGCCATAGTATGCTTTTGGCTCGACGTTGTTGAGCCGCATCATTATTATTAGAGATAAGGAGGTAGAACGTGTAAGGTGCTGGACTTGCAATGTATTGGAATTTCTGATTTGAAGTCCTGCTCTGACCATTGAATAAAGTTGTTTCAGATAGTCGCAAATTCAACTTTTCAATTGTGCATTTAAAATTTTAATATGCAACTGGCCTGCCTCCAACCATAAATGTCCTTTCTTTATCAATTATTTATATATTCTTGTCCTTGAAAAGCTTCTAGGAAAATGGTTGCTTATCACTGTTACTAGAAGTTGCCAATACAGTAGCAAGTTGTAAGTGCTGTGAGGTGAGCCATAAAAAGTAATGAAAATTTTACAATGTCACGTAATGTATAACTTGTTACTTTGCAATTGTAATGAGGAAAGATAGGTTTTGTAGCAAATGAAGAAAAGAGTACAACATGATACCTGTATATACATCATCCAAAAAAAATTAACAGAACCATTATTAATTTTGTTTCATTATTTAAGGAATCATACAAGTCATGCATATAGGTCCAAAGTAACACCAACAAATTCATGTCAGTAGTGATTTTGATCATTGCAAAAACAATGTTCTTTTTTAAATGCAAACTTATCAATTACTGTACTGTACATTTACAAATAGGAGAACAATTGCTTGAAAAAAAATCCAGGTTGTCCCTGTTTCAAAAGGTTAGGGCAACCAAACCCATGATTAAATTGCCAGCTGATTAAATTGCCAGCTGTGTTGAAATGCAATCACAAGGTGGTCGATCTTCAGAGCGCCTGTTAGTAGTTTTCCGATCCATGGAAGTCTGTGTTTAAGTTTTGGCACGTTTCGACCTCCATGGCTTTCAAACATGCTTTTGACACTGTCCCTTGTAATTTCCTATCTGACAATGTTAATTGCAAAAGATAAAGATACTCAAAGCAGGGGAAAATGCTCAGCTGCAGCAAATTAATTACTTTTAACTTGACGGTACTGTTGAACATTGACAATAGAAAAGCGACAGGTAAGTTGGGTGCTGCTTAACCCTTTGACGTCCAAACCGGCCTAAACCGGCCAGACTTAGTATTTTACTATGTCTAGCACCAGACGATTTTACTCGTCAATGGGAACACCTGGGAGTCAATGGGTTAAGATTACTTTCTTATTATCATTTGATTTTTTTTTTTTTTTGATTTTTGATTTTTGTTGATTTTGAAGTTTGGCAGGGTTGTCCATTGTTCTTTCCTCCAACAACCACACTTTTCATTTTACCAAAACCTGGTTGCCTCAACTTTCTGGTCATCTCTGATGACTGGACTTGGTACTAAATTTGGAGTACTGATGATACCAATTAAAGCTCAACATTCTGTTTTAAACCAGAATGTAGCACACATTTTAACAAAGAGAATTTTTAAAAACACAACTAAGAACAGTTATTATCTTACTGACATCAAGGCTTTCTTTAGATAATTATTGCAAACTTGATGTACAAGCTTATATAAGAGAGATATTTTGAGAAAACAACTTGAAAAATGTAATCATGCCTAGGAATTAACGTTCTGTATTAATTAAATGTAATGCCACGTCTATGAGAATTTGGTCAAAGAAAGTATTAAAAGACACCTTTAATTGGAATTCCTACCAGTGGTTTGTCTGGGTTAAGAACAAAAAATTACTGGTACCTTGAGAATTTACTCAATAACACTAACAAATTCAGTTCAATTGTATTGAAATACACTCTGTCTGACCTTATACTTTGTTCAACTGCAGAAGTATCCAAATTACAACAGGACATGACTAGACAATAGTACTGTGCACACAACAATGCAAAAATGGGCCATTCCATTTAATATCCACCCCCCACCCCCCACCCCCCCTCCCTTTGGATGAAGTTACCACAGATTTTAACCCCTCTGAAAAAGAACATCAAAGTGTTGAGACTGTACACTGTACACCCACTTGGAAATAGGCCAATTTTTCCTCTTTCCCTAAGAAATAAGGGCTGATTTTTGCTATAACCCTCAGAAAAAAAAAACACAAGATCGAAGCCCAGGGTGCCAACTGGCTCACTAACACTAAGAATTGTGCCATTGATGGGGAAGGGGGGGGGGGGGAAGGATTCAGGTATTTAGGGGCAGGTATTCCGGGTATTTATTCATTTAGGGCAGATCCAGGTATTTAGCAGAGGGTGTTCAATGACAGGGGGTTCCAGGGGGTGTCATTTCCTGGAAAATTTTGAAGTTTTGGAAACATGATTTCTGCCATTTGGTCAGCGGGCTTTACCATCATTTTTAAAATTAAATTAAAATGCCATTCCTTTTGCATCAAAATGTTACTAACAAAGCTGCGTAAAAACGATGCAAATCCATGATAAAAATATACTGCATTTGATGCTTTTTCAATTTTGTGTTTCATAAAGACAGGATCAACAAGAAGCATTCTTCGAGGGTACATGTATCTTTCTGCAAAAAACTTAACTACAGCATCATCATGGTAGTCAAGGGGCTTTTCGTAGTGAACGTTCATCAGAGCCAAGCCCAACAGTCTTAACTTGCATGGTTATGAATTAATTTCATTTACATGTAAGTGTGTTTATTTTATATTTTTACAAGTTTTTGACATTAGCCCTTTTAATTATTTAGGGGATTTGATGGAACCCCCAAAACCATCCCTAGATCCACCCCAGAATGTAGATATTAAATGGAATGGGCCAATACTCATAAACTCGTCCTTGTTTCGGAGCAATTGCAGAATACTCCCCATCTCTAGCCGCATGGCGCAGCCAGCAATACATTTATGCAGCTACTTGAATTGTCATTTATTCTTGATAATTCACTCAAGTTCTTGGGAAAGTGGCTACGCATCTACTCTGTTGTAATTTATTCATAATTCACTCAAGCTCTCTGGAAGGTCGCTATGCGGCTACTCTGTTGTAATTTATTCATAATTCAGTGAAGTTACTTGAGCCGTAATATCTGGTGATAAGCACGACAATAACTGGAAGCTAACCAGTTTGAAATCAGTGCCTAGGCTTTATAACTGTAGATACGAGAGCAATAGGCCGAGTTTGTTCCACCAATAATCAGACATGGCTACGAGACGGCTCAGTTCTGTTTTTTCCCTTTTTCTCACAAGTCTCAAGGGAGATTCATGCGGAGGAGTTGGCGCAGTGGTAAGATCTCTGCCTTCCAACCCTAAGGTCCCGGGTTCCATTCCCGGTCCTGCCGAGACTGTAATATTTGGCGACCTTCTTTCCCGCTAAAGTTCACTCAGCTTTCCATCCTTCCGAGGTCGGTAAAATGAGTACCAGCATGCGTGGACTGCTTAGAAGCGGCTGCAATTTGCGCCTGTATATGCTTCCAGTCCGCTGGGGGTAAATTGATCATTGTGAAGCGCCTTTGAGACATTAGTGAAAGGGCGCTATATAAATGCACCACTTTACTTTACAAAATAATAATTATTCAAATTTAGCCATAAATCTTCGTAGCCATGTGTGAATATTGATACATCGAACGCATTTCTGCGTAGCAATTTGTAAGAGCTACGCAGAATAGCTAGTGTTGTGGGGTATTCTGCAATTTAGCCCTCGTTTCTTCAAAGAACGCCCCCAAAGGGTAAGAAAGGGTATTGGTCAGCAGTTACTTCCCTGAAAATATCAGCACATAGTTTAAGCCTAGTTTTCATATCTTTGTCGGGAAAATCCCAGACGATCGGGGATTTCGCAGTTTCCTGACCGTCCCAGACTTTGCCGACAATCTCATATCTGAAAATCGCTTGACGGTTGTCCCAGATAATGCATCAGTCAATTCCAGCAGTGCCCATCCGCCCCACGGGCTAACATCCGGGCATTAGCATCTTTTTTATGGGCAAATTCCCCAGGGTGGGGACACCTAAGCTGTGTACATGCCCGGGGTGGGGGCGAAGAAAGAGGGCAAATGCTCTGCCCCCGGGATCGTCGCCTTCCAATAGGCACCTGTATTCGCAGGCTACTTTGTCTGTCAAGAATCAAGACATCTTAAATGATCTTTCATCGCATTTTACGACTGACAACTTGATCAAATGCCCTGCTGCGGTTGCCCGGGGGGGGGGGGGGGGGGGAAGGGATGGGCACCGCTGGAATTGATTGATGCATAAATGGAAAGTGCGCCAAACCTTGAAACTTGCAATTTATGCGATTGGTAACTACAAGCTAAAACCATCGCCGACGTCTCCGACAGTACGAATTTGAGTTTTCATGTCGGCAATGATCGCCGACGATCGCAAAAGTCTGCGACACGTCGGGAAAATAGAAACGCTTCCTATTTTCGCGATTCGTCCCCGACCATCGCAGATTATCGGGAATGCCTACGATTTATGGTTTTCATTAGTCGGCAAAATCTGGGACGGTCGGGAAACTTCGAAATCCCCGATCGTCTGGGATTTTCCCGACATAAGAAAACTAGGCTTTATGATCTAGATGATCATAATATAATTGCGTTTGGCAAAAAATTAAAAAAAAAAAAATTGTTGACCCACCGAGAGTCCAGGCCAAGTTCATCAAGGCAGCGTTTGACTTGAGAGTTCTCCATCCTATTGACCTTTCCATTCGCAATTGAAATTTCCTTGTACACTGGATTATCAAGACATGGTGATTTGCTTTGCTGTGCGCTTTCACTTTCGTCGTCTTCTTGAACAACTGAACCTTCCGCCATTTTG
>NW_027180222.1:0-5000 GCF_036669925.1 Montipora capricornis | reverse complement strand
CCATACTTTCGCCGAATGTGAGCTTCATGTTTCGAAAATGCAACAAGAAAGGCGATCCTGAAATCCACAATAAACCTTTCTCAAGCATTTGAGTCCATTCGAATCTACCAATCGGTGCAACGCGAACGTTGGCGGTTCCAGTACATTACGGTCTAATTGAGGTTAAAATTCGCCATGATTAGGAGGTTTTGTATAAATACGAGATTTGCTGATATGTAAATGTCGGGATGGAGGTCTAAAAGTATGAATGAACGGAATTTTTCATCGCAGTTTGATCAATTTTTCGTTGCCAGTAACGTTAAAGGCAACGTCGTGTAAACTTGATCAGACGCTATTGACTTCGTGGTTTATTTGCTTTTCAGCCAATTCGAGTAAACTTGTACCCCTGACCTACGATGAAAAGTTCGCTTATGGGTGTTTGCATGAGATCCCAATTCCTAATACTACATTGGATACAACAACCAAACCGCAGCAAGAAAAAGCGGTCCTCATGGAGATATTTAACCAAACAAGGGGCCATAGTTGGTACAACTCGTCGAACTGGGGAAACCACTCAGTATCGCATTGCCTCTGGTATGGCGTAACATGCGACAACACAAGCCGCTACGTTATAAGCCTCTTCTTAACAAACAACAACTTGATTGGTACCCTTCCGAGAAGCCTGTGGATGTTGCGAAATTTGCAGGGCTTGTGTATTGGAAGTAATGACGGATTGGAAGGTGATATAGGCGAGATCCTTTCTGCCAACATGACTACTGTATTACGAGTCGATCTTGCCTTTAACAAGCTGTCGGGCCAGATTCCTGGTAAAATTCTCGTGCAGATGAATTCTCTGGTGAAAATTCAACTGTGCTGCCAAATGGAGGATAAACTTTCTGGGAAAATTCCCGAGGACATTGGAAACTTGTCGGAACTGCAAGTGCTTAGTCTCGGTGAAAATACCTTGCACGGCAAAATTCCAAAAAGCATTGGTAAATTGAAAAAACTCAAATTTTTGGATCTTGAAGCTACTAGAAATTTGCAAGGAGGCTTCGAGAATCTGTTCAACTTGTCATCTCTGCGTTATATGCATCTTTCACTCGCTGGATTAAGTGGAACGCTGCCAGATAAATTTGGATTGTATTTCCCTGCGATGATCGAGTGTCTCTTGCCTGGAAATAATTTCTGGGGAGACATTCCCTCAACGATCGACAACATGGCATACTTGCGGCATTTAAATTTGGCAAATAACCGTTTTACGGGACTAATCCCAAAAGGCATTGGTTCGATTCCCATGTTGCAGATTGTGGACCTTCGCGAAAATCGTTTGACCTCACTGGAGAAAGGACTTCAATTCAACTCCCAGTCGTTGGAGGTAATGGTTCTGGCAGGAAATAAAGAGTTGACCATGAGGTTCGACGACTTTTTGGCGTCCATAAGACCGATCAATCAATCATTACGTATTCTAAACATAAGCTTATGCCATTTCTTTGGTACTATTCCCTCCAAGCTGTGGGACTTCCAAAGCTTCATCTCTGT
Organism: Montipora capricornis; assembly: GCF_036669925.1. Taxonomy (NCBI): domain Eukaryota; kingdom Metazoa; phylum Cnidaria; class Anthozoa; order Scleractinia; family Acroporidae; genus Montipora; species Montipora capricornis. The sequence goes on along the minus strand of NW_027180222.1, from coordinate 3,482 downwards.
GGATTTGAGCGGCAACAATATTTCCGGAGAGCTTCCACCACCGCCTAGTAACATGCTGTTTCTTCTCAGTCTTGTTGTTTCAGCAAACAACCTTTCTGGACAAATTCCTCAGCAGTTTGCGAAACTACTTGCGTTGGAAACTCTTGACGTTTCAAAAAATCCCCACATGCAGAAAAAGGATGAAAGTGGAGCATTACCGAGTTACATAATGGTAGATTTGACAACTTTAAAGCGCAGAAATCCTTCGGATAGATTTAGATGCCCGAACGCTCGACTTAGCTACAACAATGGCTTAGTGATCTTGGATCCCAGCTACTACCATTACCGTCTTTGCATTTGCGATATCGGTTTCTACGGATCAGGCAACACCTGTTTGCCTTGTATGGAAGGTGCGGTGTGTAAAGACGAAATGCCGCCTGTGCAGAATATGGTCATAAAAGCTGGATATTGGCCTTCGTCGCGTGACAAAAACGTGACTCACATGATCAGGTGCTCACAGGTCATGGGTACTAGTTCTCAAGTAATTACGTCATGTAACCCACATGGAATCTGCTACTGTGGCATTAAATGGGAAAAGGACGGAAATAAGTCCTTGTCGAGGATAACTACAGTTTGCAAGGACTCGTGCATCTGTATGAAAGGAAGCAAAGACCGATTTTGTTCGAAGTGTGAAAGAGGCTTCTACAAACAGGGAATACTCTGTTTCGCTTGTCCCAAATCAAAGACCAGCGTCTACATTTTGGCGGCGCTTGCTGTGCTGACTATGGCGTTGCTAACTCTGGCCTTCTCTGTCTTTTACGAAAACAAGCGTTTTCTTTCAGTCTTATTCGTGTTTATGCAAGTCATTCTCCTTGCAGTTTTAGCCATGCTTCGAATAATTCCTGGTTGGCTACTTGAACTCAATGTTGTGGCCCTGCTTATTGGCCTGGCTGGAAGGGGTAAGGCTGCTAGCGGAATTTTCAAGATCGGTGTTTTTTATTTTCAGACTTTAGACGCTTTGATTTCCAGCAGCGATATATGGCCAGAAGAAGTTCTTGAGGCTCAACGCTTCGTTAGCAACGTGGTAAACTTTCGGTTCTCTGGATTGGCTTGCGTTTTACCGAGTTTGTTCACGCCACTCGGTGGCCTGATAGCTTTAATTCTTCTGCCTGTCATCTGTATTGCGGCCATTTCTCTTTATTATGCTTTAGCGAATGCTATTCTCAGATTTCGTGGCTTACTTGACAGACGATTCCTTTTGCGTAATAACTGTCTCCACCTTTCTATCGTGTCCCTGAACCTAACCTATTTCCCCATTGTCAAGAAAACTGCTTCTGTCCTGGCTTCATGCGGTGACGACAGTGGTTACCGCTACTTTTTGGAGGCGCCTTGGCTGCAGTGCAATGGTCCTACTTACAAATTGTTACTGGCATTCGGTTGGCTTGCTCTTGTTATTTATGTTGTTGGGGTACCGTTTGCAGTTTTCCTACCACTGCTCCAGAAGTACGTTGGCAAAAGAGACCAACTTGACCCGAATGAACAAGAGACTTTGGACAGCTGGCTTGGCTCTATCTATCTGTCGTATAAAAAGGAGTACCGTTCCTATTTCGAGATCCTTTTTCTCCTTCGTCGTATGCTAATCGCATTCTCACTATCGTTTATCCCGCGGGTACTGTCATTTCAGACCATTGCCGTTTGCCTTGTCCTTATAGCGTCTCTTTGCTTCCAGCTTCTCTTCAGGCCCTTCCGGGACTCCTACCAAAAAATCGCATTAGAAAACACAGCGGAGACCTTGGTTCTTCTCACCCTTCATTTCTCCTTTATGAACATTAGATATGCACTTTTGAATCCAATCAGGTCCTCATCCATCATTTGGATGCTTGTGGTTGTCAACAGCATTGTCTTATGCGGCCTCGTCGTTTGCATAATTCTGCTACTTGGAAGGGTTCCTGTTGTACCAGCCAACCCGCACAATCCTGAAGAAGTACGGGACCAGCCAACAACCAGCCGAGAGGATCCGGACACTATGTCGTCACCACTGATCGACAATGGAAAAGACAATGATAAATACGGTACATTTGAAGAGGACGCTTAAGTAAACTTATGGGGGAACCTTTCAGACAACGTATGTCGCTTGAATTTTTAAACAATGAGCATTAGCATTGCTACGCCTAAGAAACTCTGAATTACCCGCCATTTATGACTGGCTATGCTCAAATAAGCTAACTTTAAATTTAAGTAAGACAAAATATATAGTATTCCAACCACGGCAAAAACTTAATTATAATTTATACACCCCTCTTAAATTAGCGGATCAGTATCTTGAGCAGCCTCACAGTGCTAACTACTTAGGATTAATCATTGATTGTTCCCTATCATGGCACCATCATATCGATTATATTAGTGGTAAAATCAGTAAAAGCATAAATATTATTGCAAAATTAAAACGTCATGTACCCAAAAATCTTAACAAGTATCTATTATGCCCTTATATATCTTTATTTAACTTATGGCTGCGTATTATGGGGTAATAGCTACGAAGCTGCCATATCTCAAGTGGTAAAGCTGCAAAACAAAGCTTTAAGAATCATCAATGAGGTACCACTTCGTGAGCATATTACTCCCCATTATGTTAATCTTGGCCTGATTAAATTTCCTGATATTGTGAAGTTAAAAACTTGTCAACTATTTTATGATCTTATCGTAGATAACAAACCATCAAATCTTACTCTATCTTTTGTATCTGAGCAACATAATTATACTACTCGAAGCACATCCTTACAGTATCTAAATCCCAGTTCTTTTATAACAAATATAAGGAACTTCTGCCCAACAATTATTGGATGTTATTATTGGAATAATATTCTTCTATTCATTCGTAGTATGTCAAATAAACATCTATTTAAAAGATATCTTTTTCAGAATTATTTTGCTCAGTACTAACTACTGCACTTACTGTTTAGTATCCCTTAACTATGTGTTCCTCCTTTCCTTTTGCTTATTGTAATTATCTTTATCTTAAATAAAATGCAACTTAATTTAAAGGGCATCTAACTAGTTTACCTATATCGTTGCCCTTCCCATTTACTTCATGTAGTGAGCTTTTAGACCTTGTAATTCTCTTAATAAATGGGGAAATAAATGAATGAAAGAATGTCAAATGAACACAATTAGGAGCAAGATAATGGGACACAATAAATCGGGATCGCAGCTCGTTCCTTACCATAACTTTGCATCTCTGGAGGAGAGGGCAGGAAGAACCTCGGTTTAAAACAATCCAAGTCTATGAAGCAAAATCAAAACAACGTTCCTATGGTCTACTAGTTAGCAGAGAGGTAATTTTCAGCAAAAGAGCTCTTAGTTCAACTTGCTTTGTTTGATAAGTGTACTGACGATAATGGATTACATCTAACTCATTCCACGGCTTGTTCTGGCTTTATAACGGTTTTAAAGTTCCTTAACATAGTTTTCAAGCAACAACGAAGACGACGGCTCTGAAAACG
>NW_027180221.1:105000-137500 GCF_036669925.1 Montipora capricornis | reverse complement strand
AGAACCTATGCTTCTCACGGTTTTCAAGATGGCAGCCTCCATGTGAACTTACAGTCATTGCAGGTAAGGATTTTTTCCTTTTTTTAATTTTATAGAACAAACCTTTATTTTTGTTTGATACAAGGTGTTATCTTATAGATGATGAAGAAACTCCAGGTGACATTTTGAACCAATACGTTTCCGTTCAATGATTATCGATCATGAAAGAGCTGTGATATCGAAACAGTCGAAACTTCAAATATGAAGATAAAACTGGGCAAGTCATTATTGTTAACTAAAATAATGCGGCGAATCTTATTTCAGCTATTTATTAAATCATGGATTGGCATCAATGCATTATTTGCCAAAAGAGTACAAAAGAAGATCTGCAATGTCCTGCCAACTCGAAGAGAAAAGATGCTGGTGCCGGCTACACTTCGTTTGTCAATAATCTTAAGGAATTTCAAAACCTCGGTATAGAGCCTGCAGCATTAGATGTCAAATTGCTAGACGCGGGAAATGGAATCGAACAGACGTTTCTAGATAAAAAGGCGTCATGGCACAAGTCATGTAGGGATCTTTTCAGTAATACAAAGTTAAAGCGTGCGAAAAAAAGAAAACTGGCTGAGATATCAAAAGTAGAAAAGAATGGTAAAGATGAAATGGGAATCGGAGAATGCATTTCCAGTCCTATGAAAGCCAGACGATCTAGTGTTCCAAGATTCCATGGAGGAGCCAATGTTTTTTTTTGCGATACAGTTGATAGTCAGCTAAATCTTCATGCTGCTTCCACCCTTGAAGTAGATCAAAAAGTCAGGGAATGTGCCTTTCTGTTGAATGATAGCAAGCTTATAGTTAAGCTATCTGCTGGAGATTTGATAGCAATTGAGGCAAGGTACCATGCAAAGTGCTTAGTTGGCCTGTATAATCGAGCAAGACAGTCGAATTCACCAACTACAAAGCATACTGTGAAATCACAAGTCGAATTAGATGAACTTGCCTTTGCAGAACTCATCGCCTATGTCGACGAAAGTCTTGAAATTGAAAATATTGCGGTGCTAAAGCTATCAGATCTGGTGAGATTTTTCTCCTCCAAATTGCAAGAACTTGGAATTGAGCCAGGGAAAATTAATGCTACTAGATTGAAGGATAGAGTACTGGCAGCTTTTCCTGACCTTACAGCTCATACGCAAGGAAGAGAAGTACTGTTGGCCTTAAAACATGAAATCGGTGATGTGTTAAAGGAAGCAAAAGACAAAGATTCAGAGGCTCAGCACCTTGCAAAAGCAGCAAATATTGTAAGAAGAGATATTCTACAGATAAAGAACTCATTTAATGGCACATTTGAGCCAGAATGCCAGAGAAATGCTATTCCAGCATCCCTGAAAACGTTGATAAGCATGATTATCAAAGGCCCGACAACCAAGATAGACCCCGCCGATAGTCAGGCGTGTCTGACAGTAAACCAGCTAGTAGTATTCAACAGTGTATCGCGAGTTCGTGATCGTCCTGATTCTACAGGTAGCACACATCACATCAGAGTAAGAGAATGCCCGCTACCCATCTATGCAGCATTGAAAATTCATGGAACCACGAGGGACAAGTCTCTTATAGAAACATTTTACAAGCTGGGAATATGCATCTCGTATGACAGGCTGCTTTCTATATCTACTGAAATCACTAACAGCGTTATAGGACGGTACGAGAGGGAAGGAGTCGTATGCCCGTCTAAACTCAGAGAGGGACTATTCACTACCGCAGCGGTTGACAATATAGACCACAACCCTAGTTCAATCAGGCCCATGATTCATTCCACGGTACTGCAATTTCGCTAGTACAGCACCCGACTACTGAGGAGAGGGGAAACGATAGAGCCACTGATGTCTTTGACCCAACAAAAAGTTCCACCTCTAAGAAGATAGCCCAATTGCCATCAAGTTACAGTGAGGTACCACCCGTGGCCCTACCCTCAGGGCAGCTCCGTGTCCCAGAGACCACTGGGCAGCTTATATCTCAACATCAAGCTTCATCCAACAGCGAATCTGATCGTGAAATAGACTGGCTAGATAATGCTAAGGAACTTCTCTCAAAGGAAGAACTTAACAAAAGCGATTTTATATCGTGGGCAGCATATTGTGCCTCAAAATCCTCTCTGCCAAGTCATGAGCCTGCCATCATTTCTCTCCTACCGATGTTTTTTGAAAATGCTCATTCATTGGCCATGATAGCTCATTCCATGAAAGTGATCAAGTCTGCTGTGCAGCATATCAACCCCTCCCAAATTCCAGTAATTGCTGTAGACCAACCACTGTTTGCCTTGGCCAAGCAAATTCAGTGGACACTGGGTGAAATTTACAATGAAGATCAATACGTCATCATGCTTGGTGGACTCCATATAGAAATGGCAGCCTTCAAAATGCTGGGCAAGTGGTTGAACTGTAGCGGCTGGGCAGAGGCTCTTTGCAATGCAGGAGTGGCGACACAAGGCGTGGCTGATTCATTCCTCGCAGCAAGTCATCTAACTCGAACACGGCGGGCACATCAAGTGACCGCAGCCAGTCTTAACCTACTGATGAGTAAGGGATATGAGGAATATCTCGCCAAAGTTGATGACAATCAGCAAGTAAAGTCATTTCAAGAATGGAAGGAAGATTCACAAAGAAAGTCCCCACAGTTTTTGTACTGGGCTGGTGTACTAGATTTGCAGCTCTGTTGTCTTAAGCTTGTGAGAGCTTTCAGAGAAGCCAACTTTTCCATGTATGTCAATGCCATTAAACAGATTTTACCATGGTTCTTTGCACTGGATCATCCCAACTACGCCAGATGGCTCTCTGTACATTACCGAGACATGTGCGAACTTCCAGGCAAACATCCACATGTTCACGCACAATTCTGCAAAGGCTCTTTCGTAGTTCACAAGACAAAGAGGTGCTTTTCTTCTATAGCGCTGGATCATGCTCATGAACAGGTTAATGCTGGGGTCAAAGGAGAAGGAGGTGCCGTGGGACTCACAGAAAACCCCGTAGCTTTGAGGAGATGGATGGTCGCAGGCCCTGAATTAGCACGAATGGTAGAAGAGTTTGAAGGCAACATATCTTCCGCTGAAGATCATCACCACCACGAACAGAAACATGGCTTCCAGAGTGCATTTGCTAAAGATGTAAAAAGTCTTATTTCGTCTTATGAAGAAATGGGCAACCCGTTCACAGATGAAGGTCTTGAGTTAATTGCAATCCACACGAAGGATGTCATGGATGCAGCTGTTGTTAGCTCTGTTCAGACTGTGTCAAAGATTGGAGAGGAACAGTTCAACACCTTTGTCAAAGAACGATTCGTTGACAGAAGCAAACTTATTACAGATCCTCTGAAGAAAAATAACCTACCTACATTCAGCACTCAAGGCAAGAAGATCCTTTCAAAAGACAAAGCCAAAGTAGAAATTTTGAAGGAGGACTGTGCGCTTTTTTCGAGGTTGTACATAGCATGTCAAAGTCGAGATGGCAATCTGGAAGAGTTCTTCAAGTATGAGAACCAGCCATGGCCTCCATCCCTATCCCAAATGGGCAGTCTCAGAGGAGGACAAAAAGCAGATCTGGTAAAGTGCTTGCCCAATCCCTCGACAACAAACACAGAGAGTCCAAAGGTGGATGCAGTCATTTTAGATGGCGCTGTTATCGTTCAGATGTTGCCACCAAAAACAGCGCTTACCTTCGAAAAGTACTTTGATGCTGTATTTGCACCTTATGTCATGAAACAGCTAGAATCTGTAATCAGAGTTGATCTTGTGTGGGACGTGTATGTTTCGGACTCCTTGAAGCGATCTGCGCGGGAAAAGAGAGGCTCTGGTCAGCGACGAAAAGTGTTTCCGTCAACTCGAATTCCGTCTGATTGGAAAGGGTTCCTGAGAGTAGACCAAAACAAGGATGAGCTGTTTAAGTTTCTTGCAAACAAGGTAAGAACAATGACTACATGATGTACAAGCTTCAATATAATTACAGTCTCGGTGATAGTAACAGTGAATATAACAATCATCTGGATAGATAGGAATTTATTGGCAACTATTGTTGTTTCTAGGTGGTTACCTTGACAATCCCCGATGGAAAAGAAATCTATACCACGCATGGTGACGGTGTCTTGTCAACAACCAACAGAATGGAACTGCCTGTACTACAACCTTGCATCCATGAAGAGGCAGACACTCGCATTATGGTTCATGTATTAGATGCCAGCTTGTCAGGTCATAAGCGAATAAAGATCAGAAGCAATGATACAGACGTGATTGTCTTGGCCATTTCAGTGGTTAACACTGTTCTAGTTGATGAACTGTGGGTTGCTTTCGGTTCTGGGAAGCATCTACACAACCTCCCTGCGCATACCATTGCGAGGTCGTTAGGTCAGGATAAATCATCAGCATTGCCAATGTTCCACGCCATAACAGGATGCGATACAGTGTCATTTTTCGGTGGACGAGGGAAAAAGACAGCGTGGGGAGTGTGGAAAGTGTTTCCTGAACTGACACCAGTTCTCAGAGCACTGGCAGCGTCAACCGAAGATATCAGTGAGGAGCACATGGCAGTAATTGAGAGATTTGCGATCCTTCTTTATGACAGAACAAGCAGCCTCAGAAACATCAACGAAGCAAGGCAAGAGCTGTTTTCAAAAAAGTCAAGAAGCCTCGACAACATTCCTCCCACCAGAGCGGCACTTGTTAACCATGCCAAGAGAGCAGTGTTTCAAGGTGGTTTTGTCTGGCAGCAAACCCTTCTTAAGGAGCCAGTAATACCATGCCCTTCTCAGTGGGGTTGGCAGCGTGAAGACAGTGTCTGGGTGCCTCACTGGACAACCCTCCAACAAGCGAAAGATTCATGTTATGAACTCATCCACTGCGGGTGTAAGACGGTGTGTAGAGGACGTTGTAAGTGTGTTAAGGCAAATTTGGCATGTACAGGTCTGTGCAACTGTGGGGGCAACTGCAACTAGGATTGCTCTTTAGAAACCAAGAATACTTAACAGAGAAAACAGGTCAGTAACCAATAAATTGTTGTCAAAAAGGGTTCATACTGGAGTGCTTACTCAATCAGGATAACCTTTCTAAATACCAAACCGAGCAAAGAAAATGCAAAGATTAAACGGTTTTCAAAGCGGTCTTTATTAGTCTATATATCCCATTTCCTAATGAAAGCAGAGCATTAGGTTTTTCAATGGGAGTACAATGTATTTGTTGAAATCTTCTACTTGTCAAATAAATATTCAGTTCAACTGGGCCAGGGAATTGGTCTCTTCTACTGTTGTTTGTCTTGTCTCGTTGCAGCCTCGGTTCCATGCAGCATTGTTTAAAAAAAATATACATTAACCAAAGTAGGATTGGTAGTTTTTGTACTTTTTAGTACTCCGAAAACAAGCAGAAACAAAAAGTAACAAATAAGCGATCAGTTTCTACGCAAAAACACTGAATACATTTAACTAGAAGCTGTAGCCACAGGTATCCCACTTATTATCATAGCAGTTTCCAGCAAGTAAGTCACGTGACACCATTTTAAGTTTTAGAACAAAGATTATGACCCCTTCATCAACATAAGAAGATAAAATGTGCAAAGTTACCTTAAAAATGGCATTTTTGGAGGGTTTAATTTTCAGCCTCGTTTCCATGTTGACGATTTTTAAGGCATGCGCAGTACTCATCACCATTAGCGAATTTCAGCTGGCTCCATATCACAAAATGATGGTCTTAGGGATGATAGTAAACTGGCAAAGTTTCATTCTTTTATCATCAAAGTGAACAATTTTGGACGATAACAGCTGGACTATTCCTAGATATTTAACATGGCTTGGTTTGATTTAATCTGGCCACTAACATAATTATTACGGGCTAAATTGATTTGGAAAAAATGAAATATGTAAAGGAAGGAGTTTGCAAGAGCCTTGAAAAATTAAAGCGATTTAATCGTTCTTATGATTTACTTTTGATTAAACGTGTCAATGTAATGTAAGCAAATAAGATCGACTGGATATCAAAGTTAGAAATAAATATATACACAACTAGATTTGCCTCTTTGTTGATCAGTATTTTCATGACACTGTTCCTCTTCTCGTAGGCTCTCTGCATCCAATAAGTGACATTTTCCTCGTTATTGATGTATTTGTTTATGTTTTAACTTGTAGAACGGGCTAACAGAAATAATCCGTGAAATGTCAGTGTTAAAAAGTATTCTACGTTCTGTTTGTTGGCCCGAGTCCTTTCTTTTCCGTGGAATGTGTTTAACGTGATCCATAAAGCTCTTCTCGGCCTCAAGTTTGTATTTACAACACCAGTTTATCCTAGGTCTGCAATCTGGTAAATTTTTTCCAACCTCTTGGAATACCTCGTAAAACCGTTCAGGGATAGGTATAAAGGACACGAACATGGTTTGTTGTTTCGATGGATTTCATTTCTGTGAGGTCTTCCAAGGGTTTTTGGCGACAAGCGACATCGCTCCAAAATTGCAAAAAAATGTAGGGACAATCTTGTTCTAGAACACCGACAGCCGACAGAATCTGGCGGGAAAAAAAAGCGACAATATGCGACAGCGACAATCCATTCACCTGCGAGCAGGCTCTCCGAGGGACTGGGGCTGGGCGGGGGACCTCGCAGGTTACAATCCATTTTTAATTTCGACAAAGCGACATCTTTTCACTTTGTTTGTCTCCTCTTCCTATGGTGTTACGATATTTCTTGTGCTAAATTATTAAACAAATCATTGATGATTCAACACTTGACACACTTGTCACGCAGTAAGCGTCTTATGTCTCCGTATATCGTGGTACAAAGGTCGACACGTAGTCAGGTCAGTCACACGCTTGTCACGATCGTGTTGCTTGTGTGCCATGGTCATTGGTGTCAGAGTTCGATTCTCTGTAACTCAGTAACTTTTATCGGGTCTGTACGGCTTTTCTGGCGCTGTTTGTACACGTGGAGTACGTGAGATGGGGAAACATGGAAAAAAAAAACGTACAGCAAGCGCGCTACGTACGGTTGGTGCAATGTTGCTTTAGACATCAATGTTAAAAACAAAATATTACTGCAATGATGGTTGTACGGCTGTGAGGATATTTATTAAAAACTGAACTACGGATATCACATTTCCAGCATTTTCATTGGCTCGCCGGACACAGGTTATCAGCTCATATACATGCACTACCAAATATGGTCAATGAACACAGCAGCAAATACACAGTTTTGCGGCTCCGAAAAAAAAGGGCCAAATAATTCAACATAAAAGAGTTGTGATGTTGGGGTTTTTAATAAAACAATTATTCTACTCGGGCTCGCTGGATATCACGGAAATGATCATAACCAACTCGGCGCTACGCGCCTCATTGGTTATATATATCATTTCATATCCAGCGCGCCCTCGTAGAATAATTGTTAATTATATATATACATAGTTAAGTGTACGTAAGGAAAAGCGACGAAGAGACAAACTCTTGACTGTTCTGGACGAAGTTTAATAGGACGTTTCGGCCGTTTGGCCTTCTTCAGGTTAAAAGTTAAAAACTAAAAAACTATTTACAATGAGTGCAAATCACAAAAACAGCAGCTTATATATACAGAGCAGAAAATTTTGAAATTAAGGAAACGAAACAAAAGGATCGCAGCTCTGGGAACGAAAATGCTCCCCAATCACAACGGACTGTGCACTTTAGAACCTGAGAAAACTGCAAGAAGATAGGCTTCGTGCATTGGGCCGACTTAATTTTTATCAAAGAGAAACTGGAGGGTATCAATTTCTTGCTTTGGCTTTGATGTTTGCAGCCCTTCAGAGAATGAGTACGGTAGAATTCGTATGGTTGAAACACTTTGCTCCCGTGCAATTTAAACCTATTTGTGGCGTTCGCTTGGGATTATCTTATGCATTCCTTTCCACGCTGTTTCGTTTAAATAACCTCATTTCTTGTACTCCTTCGGTTCAACTGATTTAAGATTTGCTTTATTTTTCAAATCGAAGAAACACTGAGTACGGCCGATCGGTTTGCAAAACAAAAACCTTAAATCAATCGTTAGAGACGATCATCGCCAAAAACGGCCTGAAAATTTTAAGCTTAAACGTAATGGATTTTTTTTTTCAAGCTTTCTTTTCGCTACTATCCTACTGGTGTTCATTGCACTTGAAGGTAATGGTTCTCATGCAGTTCAAATACACTCGCAGTACTTTAATACATTTGTATTCGTATTTATATATTTCCACGGCGCCTTCAATTTTACTAGTAGATGAAACGACACCATACCCTTATGCACTAGTCAGTGGAAAGCCCCGCACCCCCATACCCGGGGAATAGCGGGGCATTAGACCAGGCCTGCCTTCTAAATAAAGCAAATTCCCCGCTATGCGGGGCAATTTCGTACGTCAAAACCAAACTTTTCTCCCCCGCACCCGGAACGATAAGAGTACTTCCAAAACTGTAAAGCACAATGTTGACCAAAATTAATATAATTTAAGAATTTTTACCTCAAATTAAACTTTGACAAACATGAAAATCAACAATGCAGTCCATTTCTCATAAAGCCCGAATAAATCTACCTTGAGTTACAGATTTGGCGTTCGAAACTTTACAATCTCTCCAAAAACAGTAATATTAATCACTGGGTTTAGCACAGCCCTGAAAATGGGAATAAAAATACCAGTTTCCTTGGTGTCAAAAACATTAAGATAACAACGACATAAGTCCAAACATGCATTTGACGAGCAGCTATATCTGACATTATTCCAGTTATTTCCCCTCTATGCATAAGCATACCCAATCTAAAGTACACTCAACTGACTACAACGGTTCACTATCACAAAAATTCTCAAAGAGCTATACAAATTTCACTAAGGAAATGGCTTATTACCAAAATTTTATGGCCTCATGATCCAGCTACACTTTGCAAATAACCAAGAAATTACCAAGGTAAGAGAGTAAATCCCCTATATGGAACGTTTTCAATCACGTGACCAGCAGCCATATTGGATTACTGAAACAAAGAAAGTATTTGCATACAAATTGCTGGTTTTCACTCAAGTGATCAACAGCCATGTTTTTCAACGAAAACAAAAGGAAGCGTTTGCATAATAATAGAGTTAAATTCCCGGAGGATTTGGTCGGGGCACCAACATGGCCGCCTTTTCTTTGTTTTGGGCACCAACATGGCGGTCGTGACGTCATGTGAAAACCAAGAATAGAGTTCAAATCACTCTTACATGGTGCCCAGTTCTTCCGAGGATGTTACTCACGCGATGCGTGGACTGCGCAAGCGATTTTCTCGAAAACTACCTGAGAGAAATGTTTTCTGCATTCTCAGCTGTCTTTTTGTTCGGCTGGGCCTTCGTTTGCTTTGTGCTCTTTGGCTGTTCGTTATTTTGCCGTTTATTCGGTTTTATTGAATTTAATACGCAAACCTCAACGGCAACGGCAACGAGTACAACGGCTGTGTAGGCGAGGGTTATAATTCTGTTCATTTCATGGCCATTCTTTACAAAACAACAACGCGAAATGACCACATTCTGCATATTCGAGAACTTTAACCAACTTTAAGAATTTCTTTTCGAATTTTGACGCTGTCTCACATATTCTGTTTGGGATATTTCTGACAGTGGTAGATAAACTGAATGCATCTATATTCGTAGGTTGAATATACATGTAAAGTCGTTTTTTAATCGACGTTGTCTCTGGCGTTGTTGCCATTTTTCCTTAAACTGCTTTTTGCCGCCTTAGCGGCGAGCGTCTATCTGCACTTTCGACCATCTGGTTTCGTTGTGTTTCGGCGAATGTTCGCTTAGCACTCGTGTTTTCTACTCATTTCTCTGTCGTTCATTCAGTTGTTATTGTTTGTGCAGGGCAAATGTGTCTCTTATTTAAACTCCTATTAAATTTTCGAAATGTATTAAAACATAGCGAGAGCCAAAGCTACTTTGCTCGTAATTAAAATATCAAAGAAGAAATCCTCACAGCGTTGAGGGTTTTCCTTAAATTTGAAACTAAAAGAAACAAAACATAAACAAATCCTACTCGAAAACATCCACGCAACGCGCGAGTAACATCCGTGGAAGAAATAGGGACCATGTCTAAAAATAACCTAAGAAAGATTACGTTTAGTAGAAAGCCTATTCTCTCTCTTACCTTGATAATCTCTTAAAATAACCCTTAATCGGTAACAAATTTTGAAACTACTCTGAAAACTATAGCAGAGAAAATAAAAAGAATCTAGTGAACTACAGTAGACCTTTGAAAGAGTCCTTGGTAGGAACTTGCATGTTCCACCATTACGCAGACCGTGGTAATGTAGAAACTCAAAAAGACGAAACCCATCCTAGGTAACATTTTCAAGGTTCATCTCACAAAATCATAAAGTAGTGTCACTGTCACCCTCTATGCGTACGTTCGCGTTGCATTCCAATGGAAATACTGAGACAAAAGGTCAACGCTATAAATAAATCGCTAATCAAGCATAACTATAATCTTTGTCTAATTCCACTACAAGAAATGATAATATTTACAGATTGAACCCAGAATTTAACTGAGAGCCCATTACAAACATAAAAAGAATAACTTGACTCGGCCGCCATTTTGAGACCATATGCTCTCCTAGTGATCTTTGCGTGCCCATTCAAGTTGGCGTCAAAATGCAAATCCCCGTCTAAGCCCCGCTCAAGGTCCCCGCTCGCCGATACTTGCGCCAAATAATGTCGAAAACCCCGCATACCGTGGCAAAAGTGACGGTCCAAAACCGTTGAAATCCCCCCTAATGCCCCGCATTCCCCTGGTATGGGGGTGCGGGGGTTTCCACTGACTAGTGTTTACTAAGCACTCACATTTTGACTCGCGAGAGTGCAAATGCATAAGCATAAGCCCCCTTGGAAGGCCTCTTCTGTGCCGCAAACAAATCCACGATCCCGACGGAATTGCTCGAGCTCTTGCTAATGTTTTGTCAGCTCGTCTGAGCCAAGCCGAATAACAGCAATTTTCTTTTTCTTTACGAGTTTTCCCCTCGTTTACACACGGCTTGCCGTCAGCTTCCGGTGTCACGCATCACATGAATAATAATAATAATAATAATAATAATAATAATAATAATAATAATAATAATAATAATAATCATCGCTCTAAATTCAACTTGTAGTAAAGGATTTAAATAAAAGAAACTTACTTTAGTCTGCTGGGAGCAATTGCAGAATACCCGGCCCACCAAATGTCCTACTTAAAAAAGCTGCCAACGCGGTCCGCAGTCCCGAAGTCGATGAATGAAAAGAAAAGTGTTAAAGGGCAAGCAGTGAAATGAACTGCCACCGCGGTCCGCAGTCCCGTAGTCGTTGAATGAAGAATGTTAAAGTGAACTGCCACCGCGGTCCGCAGTCCCGTAGTCGTTAAATGCAAAATGTTAAAGTGAACTGCCACCGCGGTCCGCAGTCCCGTAGTCGTTGAATGCAAAATGTTAAAGTGAACTGCCACCGCGGTCCGCGGTCCCGTAGTCGTTGAATGCAATATGTTTAAGTGAACTGCCACCGCGGTCCGCAGTCCCGTAGTCGATGACAACCTCGTCCCCAGTCTCTCTTCTTCGCTTCCTTGCAAGGGAAGAAGAGAGACCCTGAGGTTAAGTCGATGAATGAAAACTGTTAAAGGGCAACCAGTAAAACGCACTGCCACCGCAAAATGCAAGCTAACATTTTACGAGAATGCTTAGGCCTAATCAGTAAACGAGTGCTTTCTTCTTCAAACGATCTCGGGAAAAGTGTAGTTAACCGAACCGCAAAATGAAAGCTAACATTTTACGAGAATGCTTAGGCCTAATCACTGAAGCGAGCGCTTAGGCTTAATCAGTAAACGAGTGCTTTCTTCTTCACACGATCTCGTGAAAAGTGTAGTTAACCCAACCGCAAAATGAAATTTCAGAAGTGAAGCGATTGCAGAATGCCCGGTTTAGGAAGAGAGTTGTTTGTGTGAATATCATTTTCTGTCCCATGCCACTGCGGACAAGCAGCATTGTTGAACACTCGACTGCGGGACTGTGATGGCAGTTTTTTAAGTAAGACTTTTAGTGGACGCAGAAGCAGCATTGTTAATCACAACTGCGTGACCGCGGTGGCAGCTGTTTTAAGCAGGACATTTGGTGGGCCGGGTATTCTGCAGTCTAGCCGTCTCCTCTTGTGTTATTTTGAAGTCTTTGTGGCAGCTGAGGCGTTCTAAAGTCGTTCTAAAGCCATTTTGACGATTTAAACTTTTCCAAGTTTGCTTTCCATTAAAGTGAAACGAAAGGCTGGCGACCTGGTTGGCTGATGGTTCGAACTCGAAGCTCCATAAATGCCACTAAAATGCTCGGAGCTCGCCAAAATTCCCTCACGGCAGCCATCGATAATTCTTCTTTCTAGTTGCTTCGCCTCGGATCCCAAGGTTTATCTTATCCGCCCGAAAAACGCTCCTTTTCGAACGCTGGCTGCCCATTTCTGCTCCATTTTGATCCGTTACGAGTGATCTTGGCCACGGATTTCAAAATCGTTGGCTTAGCGACCACCTCCAACACGACAAAGTCGCTCTCAACCGTAGGGAGGCACAGGTCAATTTGCTCTATGCAAATTGGACCGTATCAGAGTCCCTTGGGAAATTACACCGGAAACGGCGGGAAACTCGCCGATTGCAGACCACCGACTCATTGTATACAACTGATCGAGCGCTTGTAGCGATGGCTTGTTATAGCCGTATGAGTATTAGCTAGTATTTGCGAATGTGATCTTTACGAAAGCAGCGTGGTCTAAAAGTAGCGCTGGTTTGTTCGAGTGGAATTGCTTGTCATGTTTACGAGCGTGGTATCGCCTCAACAGCCCACTCGTACTATGCTCTTGGTGCTACCGACATGCCATCTGAAAAGCTTATTCTTCGTGCTATAAGTGACGTTCGAATCACGGTTATTAAACGACCACTTTTCCAAGCGGACAAAACTGATGGTGTTTGCATTATCCTCCACCCTGGTCCAGTTTTCTGGTAGGTGAATCTTACTTAGTTTCAGCGAGAGGGAGTGATTGTCATCGCTTTCCTCGCTCCGTTGAATCCGATTTAAATTTAAATAGACATGTCGCCTATGAGCCCTGGCTCCACGCTTCGCGTTTTTCACCTTATCTCCCCAGAGGTCTCGGGTAATACGCCCAGGTGACTACTCATTGAAGATTTCTAACGGCAACTCACGAGATTCACAGAGAATCGAAACTGCAGTCTTGCCTAAGCACCTATACCCAAATGGCAGCAACAACACTCACAACAGACGGCCTGCTTGAAGTACACACTTCAGACATGGAAATCTGCGAAACAGATGCACTTAACGAGGCCGAAGAAAAAGTTCTCAGAGAACGAGATACTGAATTTTCTGAGACCGAAGATGAAATCCCTTGCGCTCAATCTCCCACAACTAAAGAGACTAGAAAGACCATGCCACACAAAGGCAAAGAAAGAAACATCAACAAAACAAGTGACAACCAAGCAAGAGGAACTGAACGACCTCGAGATGACAACAGAAAAAAGCACAGAAATATCGAACCGAAAAAAGCCCGTCAAGACGAGGAATGTGTCTCCATAACGGAAAAATAAAATTGTTCAATAAAACAGAGCTTTTAAGCGCTAAAGTCACGTAACGTAGTTCTGGTCGTGCAGCCAGCTTTGTCTTTAATTGGTGGAGCCGGTTGTTTTGCGATGTTGTCTAAAGTGGCAAGACGAGAGGAAGATGATATACCTCCAAAGAAAAAAAGGAAAACACAAGAGGATTCATCAGAGTGGAAAATATGGTAAATTCCCAGCATATTTTTTAACCGAAAACTGAATTAGCGAATCGTTAACGTGAAACGAAGAGTATGTCTAAACATTGTTATATTTCAATTCAGGGTCTTGGCCAATTATTTTTACGAAGAGGGTGCCATTATTGCAATCAGTGACATCGTTCAGCATGCTGAAGAAGACAATGAGAATCAATCTGGGAACTGTGACTGCAGTTTGTGGTTTTCTTCTCTGGGGCGTATTACCCGAGACCTCTGGGGAGATAAGGTGAAAAACGCGAAGCGTGGAGCCAGGGCTCATAGGCGACATGTCTATTTAAATTTAAATCGGATTCAACGGAGCGAGGAAAGCGATGACAATCACTCCCTCTCGCTGGAACTAAGTAAGATTCACCTACCAGAAAACTGGACCAGGGTGGAGGATAATGCAAACACCATCAGCTTTGTCCGCTTGGAGAAGTGGTCGTTTAATAACCGTGATTCGAACGTCACTTATAGCACGAAGAATAAGCTTTTCAGATGGCATGTCGGCAGCACCAAGAGCATAGTACGAGTGGGCTGTTGAGGCGATACCACGCTCGTAAACATGACAAGCAATTCCACTCGAACAAACCAGCGCTACTTTTAGACCACGCTGCTTTCGTAAAGATCACATTCGCAAATACTAGCTAATACTCATACGGCTATAACAAGCCATCGCTACAAGCGCTCGATCAGTTGTATACAATGAGTCGGTGGTCTGCAAGCGGCGAGTTTCCCGCTGTTTCCGGTGTAATTTCCCCAGGGACTCTGATACGGTCCAATTTGCATAGAGCAAATTGACCTGTGCCTCCCTACGGTTGAGAGCGACTTTGTCGTGTTGGAATTGGTCGCTAAGCCAACGATTTTGAAATCCGTGGCCAAGATCACTCGTAACGGATCAAAATGAAGCAGAAATGGGCAGCCAGCGTTCGAAAAGGAGCGTTTTTCGGGCGGATAAGATAAACCTTGGGATCCGAGGCGAAGCAACTAGAAAGAAGAATTATCGATGGCTGCCGTGAGGGAATTTTGGCGAGCTCCGAGCATTTTAGTGGAATTTATGGAGCTTCGAGTTCGAACCGTCGGCCGACCAGGTCGCCAGCCTTTCGTTTCACTTTAATGGAAAGCAAACCTGGAAAAGTTTAAATCGTCAAAATGGCTTTAGAACGACTTTAGAACGCCTCAGCTGCCACAAAGACTTCAAAATAACACAAGAGCAGACTAAAGTAAGTTTCTTTTATTTAAATCCTTTACTACAAGTTGAATTTAGAGCGATTTTCGAACCGTTTCATACATTCTCTTAAATGGCTCAAAACGTAACGCAATACTGTCACGTATGTAAATCTCAAACAACGTCTGGGTTGCCTGTGGATATACTTTCCGAAACCTTTTCCAACGCATTGAGGAACACAAGCACTCTGCTATTGGAAAACACCTGCGTGACGCCCACAATCAGAAGAACAAAGATCTTCAGGAACAATTTATCATTCTTAAGAAATGTCGTGGGAAATTTGAATGCTTAGTTTACGAAATGCTTTTTATCCAAGAAAAGAAACCTGAGCTGAACACTCAATCTGATTGAATCAAAGCAAAACTATTTCGTACCTAATTGTTACCCTCTACGTTCCACATTGCAGTGTTTTTAATTACATGCAACGAGATTTTCACGCACATTCTTAGTATTTAAAGAACTCACAAGAATCTGACTTTTAGTTTTTAGTTTTTAGGAATTTGAAAATGATGAACGAATCATCGAAACGTCATTCAAAATCATTATCACTAATTTTTACTCTCAAAGCTCAAAGCAAAGTGATAAATCGACAGAATACCGGTAATTTAATAAACTTTGTGTCTGGAAAGTCTTAAGGTTTCCTTTTACCTTCTCTTTTTCCTTTTACAGATTTCTATGAACGTTTCAATTTTGTTTCATAAATTTTGCGTTATACCGGTAGTTTATACCGGTTGTTTTGGGCGGGAAATTGGCGCGCGGCTGGCAAAAAAAATATCCATTTGGGCATGCGCAGACGTTTGACCGCTGTCTTCGTTTTACCCATGTTATTTTCCTGACGACGTCAAAGAAATGGACAAAAATTAATAACGCACGAGCAGGGCGTGCAAAGCTATTGTTGTTGCTCACTAAATATGCAAATTTATGACGTTCTCTCGTTGCCGTCGCCGTTGTCGTCGTTGTAAAGCTCTGTAATGTTCGAGCGTGGCCTCAAGACATACAAAATTGGACTCGATAACATGACTGACTAGTACGGCCAAAAACTTCACTTTTTTAATTCATCCTGAAGAGATACAAATTCTAAAACATTATCTGTTTGCACTTTTCTTCATCTAAATGGCCAGATCGTTACAAAATACTGAACCAAAAACAAAAAAAATGGATGAATCGTAAACTGCTGCCCACGGGAGGTCTTCTTAGTGATGGAGCAGGGACATCAGAATACAAGCAATCATCAAGAAGATGCTTATTAATGGCGCCGTACCGCTGTTGCAGTTGTCGGAGGAACAGCAATCTAGTTCACAAGTCGCACCGTCGATATTGCGACACCTTTGAAACGAACTTTGTCCGGTTTTGCATAATTCTTGTGAAGTACAGCCTTTGGCAAATTCTTTAAACCGAACGCCCAGGTACTCATAATCCAGGGAAATTTTCACACAGCGATCTGGAGTATAGCGAAGCCGAGATGCGGCCAAATCACAGTCTTCTTGTCTTTCAGATGCCATGCAATCGGCCATGCTGTTCAAGCTGGCACAGATTTTGCACTTGATTGCAAAGGCTGCACAAAATAAAGTGTAAAAATTCACATTATTTAAAAGTCAATTACACTGGATCAAAATATATGGACTTTCTGTTTCTTTGGATATCGTATTGTGGGAACCATTATTTTTTACTCTCTGAAAAGCGTGTTTTTACCTCCTCCGTAGTACAGGGAAAAAGAAAAGGAATACTGTTTTGCAGCGAAGTTAGGAGGTCGGTTTCATGTCTGTAAGAACGTGTTTAAATTTTTGTTGATAAATTATTGTGACGAGATCGGCGAGATAGCAAGTACTCGCATCAGTGTATAATGCAGAGTGGGTTGTCAGCATTCTGCGGCATTCTTTGAAGAACAAATAAATGGCAGGGCAGTGAACAATTAATTATGCCCTAAGGTGGGACTTAGAGAATCAAGCGCAATGATGTTTCCTTCCTTGTGGTACTTCCCCAATTAGGTTTGAATTCTATTGGCCGTTTTTGTACTAGAGACGCAAAATCCGTCCAGACGAATTATGCTTCTCTCGTGTTATCCAGCTAGTGTAAAGACGGGACAAACTCTGTGAACTTGGGCAAACATTTTTTCTGCGTCTGTTAAATTCGTCTAGTATAAAGACGGGCACGAGACGCATAATGCGTCTGGACGAACTATCCAGTTTCGTGCATCTTCCACGACGCACTAGAGTGGATACTTCGTCCAGACGAATAATGCGTCTTGTGTCCGTCTTTATACTAGACGAAGTTAATAGACGCAGAAAAAATGTTTGCCCAAGTTCGTTCCAGACGAATTATGTGTCTCTAGCCGTATAAAAAGCTGTTCAGAATGAGATCTCCGGGGAATCAATTGTTTTAAAGTAAACGTTGTGTACAAGCTACCGCGATAAAATTGTTTCTAGATTATTCCTGTTAACTAGCGCAATGTCTGAGTAAAGATTTCGTTCAAACTCGGTTGAGGAGGGAGTAAAGAATTCGTGCACACTCGGTTGAAGAGACAAAAGTGTTGCAAACGTTCTAGCTACGTACAACTATATTGTTTTATATCATACAGTAAGGTGACAGGGTATTCAACAGTTACTCATTTGTTCGACAACTAGACGCTCCATAAAGCGTACACTGAGTTGCCTGTGGTACGTGTTACACAGAAGGCACTGAATTGGGTGGTATTGAACTGCAGCGTTCCAGTTAATTTTTTCAAATGGAGAGTCATTGAGACCATTTGAGGGTAACCCACATGTTGCGCCAGCAGAGGCACTTCACGTTCACACCTTTAATTAATTATTTTGTAATGTCATGTCCCATTTTGAGGTCTTTTAGTTTTAGTTTCTAATTGGGCAAGACACTTTACTCTCACGGTGCTTCTCTTCACCCAGGTGTATAAATGGGTACCGGCGTAATGCTGGGGGTAACCCTGCGATGGACTAGCATCCCATCCATGGGGGAGTTAAAAATACTCCTAGTCGCTTAATGCTACGGAAACCGGGTATAAGCACCGGCGTGTTGGGTCATTGGCTCGGAAAGCGCTTACCTTACTCTTAGTTTTGTAAGCTTTGTTAATAAATTCAGTTTAAAGATAACAAAACACCCTCTTGAGTAAAATTCACTCATTTCTTCTTTAAATAAATAATATTAGTCTGCAAAAAGAACTAACTGCAAATTGCTCTGACGGACGTTTTCCAGCATGTCATGCATGTCTTGCAGTTGCACTTAGGAAACGTTTATTGCACACACTAAGAAAGGACTGAAGATGTTGTTTCCGCTTCATAATTCCTCTTCTTCTTAGTCTAAACATTGTTTGGCTTTACGGTTTGCACCAAAAAGTACCGTAAAAGCCAGGAGTTAACAGAAATAGAAAAGAAAAGAAAAAGTTTTATATATAACTCTGAATCAAATTCTCATAAAAAGATTAATGACAATCGATGGTAAAAACATGAAAATTTCAGCAGTCTCTGACTTTTATGAACGAATGGAAAGGTCATGATGTTTTGTCAAAAAGAAGAAATTGATCACGTGCTAGGCAACCATACAGGTGCACGTGATCACCTTGTGTCAACTGAATGAACTACGGGAAATAATGTTTACCGGTAATCGTTAGTCGTTTTCAGAGTGAAACAACGTACTTTTTAGCCAAGAAACTTCCGTCTTTGGTTTTTTAATTTTGTTGTAATATTTAACTGAATATTTACATCTCCTCTGTCGGGTCAGGAAGCCTTCTTTGTCGGGATCCTGAGAAACGTATCTATTTTGACTTCAGGGTGAACCATTTACACAATCGCGAGGTTGAGCGGCCATGTAACTGAAAATCTGAACATCTACGAGATACAAAAACAGACTTGCGAATTATCGCAAATCACAATGCTCGCAAGCACAAAAGCAGAAGAAATGGTTAATAAACATGAAGCTTGTCACTATCTGAATGTTTTTGAATTAGAGTAAAGGGATATATTGTCACGCAAATGATGTAATTTCATGACACTCAAAATTCGCACAAAGCGTGAGTTTCATGTAAACAATTTTCGTACTAGTAAGTCGTGGGAATAAATAACCAGGAAGTTAAAGAAATATTATTGGCTTCCCAAATAAACTTCATCTTACTCTATAATGACAAAACAGAGATGTTAACAGAGATGTTAAAACCTTGGCTACCTGTCAATCATTTGTCAGAGAAATAAAATTCCTGTCTCCTCGCGTATCACATTTCAACGCACGTATGCAAATTTTTAACTCATTTTCATCGCGTCCCGATTGCCGCAAAATTTTTCTTCTTTCAAATATTAACAAAAATGTTATTTCTCGTCAAATGTTGCATGTTTTATGTCCAAATAACCGCAAAAAATAACGATTTTTTAACGTCTATTCGTAGATATTTTTTTCATAATTTAATATTCTCTGTCAAAATTTGCACAACAATCAAAACACAAAAATAGCAACGCACGCAACAAATTTAGTCACATTTATCTCTTTGTCGAATTCTCATGCTACTTAACAAAGGAATTTTTAGTTATTGTGAAAATCCTTCTCTATTCGTTAGCAATCACGCTTTCAAATTTCTGAGGAATCGACAGGTCCGCGAATATTTTGTGAGTTTTTTTCAATGGGATGTCAAAAGGCCAAGTGGATGTTATGCATAATCGGGCAAGTTCGGGCGAGCAAGTTGCGCGTGTGACCCGTTATAAATATTTTTTCACAAAATGTTGCCGAATCGTCAAGTATCACCACAGAAGACAAGAACATCATTCTAAAATCTAAATCTACACAAAAGGTAGGTTCTAGAGGTAATTTTTGAGAGTGGAAATCAAGTCTACGGTAGACGATAGGTGCAACCTCACGAGGCATGGTATATTTAATTAAGTTAACACAACAGAAAGACGCTAACCTCATTTTGACAAGAAAATGCTTTACTATTGCCATAAAAACTATCCAGTTAAGCGCGCCTTTCCATCGAAATAATTTTTGAAACAAACAACCGTATGCATAATGAAGTAGGGACCTGTGCGGAAATCGTACCAAAACCCCAAGAAACTCAATCGTGTCAAATTACCATACGTAATTGCAACAAAATAAATTTCATGCTCAAACCCTTTCCATGAAGAACCCGTTTTCCTTGAATAATGAAGCAAAAAAATAGACGACAAGCTTTCTTTCAAATAATTCTTGGCTGTCACATTTCCAATAATTTATTTTTCTACCTGATGAAGACTGTGTGCAGATACAAATAACCAGACAACAGAGATCACAGATCCACTTAAGGTGTGCGATTCCTTCTCTGTTTTGTTGAACCCATAAGTTACCAGAGAATTTTCCATTTGGTTTCAGTGTTCTACATAACAGCACACTTGGTAAAATATTAGAAATACTGTTCACTTTGATTTCGGCTCGACAGGCGAAAAGTCCATCTGGCTAACCACAGACTGAGAACGTGATGTCCGTCCCAGGGTAGAGATTTTGATCGTACGTGTATCTCTCACAGGGTAGCGATTTTGATCGTACGAACGACATTCCACGTTGGCACGACGTTTTTCAAGTTTATGAGAAATCGCCTGGATAAAAGTCGTTTTTTTCTCAGAATCATTTCATTTGTGATGTAACGATAATTTTATCGGTAAAGGAATTCTACATTACCATTTTCGATTTTTAAACTCGGATTAACTAAAGATTTCCCCGCAGCACCCTAAATAACGTGACCTAGCCCCTTTAAGTGAAATAGTCGGCAAAAATACTAACTGCAAATTGGACGTTTTCCTGCATGTCATGCATGTCCGGAGTTGCACTAGGCAAATTTTTATGCCACACACCAAGGAAGGACTGAACATGTTGTTTCCGCTTCATAATTCCTCTTCTTGCAATTGTCAGTCTAATCTGATGACAGGTCAAAGTGTTTTTGGTTTTACGTTTGCAGCAAATACCATCGCAAAAGCTGGGAGTTACTGGGTTAGTACTTTTATTTTGCGGGGTTAAATTTTTGCAGATTTTGCGGATGGTACGTGATCCGCAAAAATAAGTTCCAGCAGAAAAAAAAAAAAACCAGCAATAATAAAAACAGCCACATTTACTCCCGTTAATATAACTAAAAATGGCTTTTAATCCACACACCGTTTATTTTGATATTTGCATTGAGAAAAAGCAATTGCAGCTTGCTACAAACAAAACGAAACGATAAAAGGTTAAGTCAATACTTTTCAAGTCTCTGAGGCAAAAGAAACGAACTCAAAGTCGTCAATAAACAGGTCACCATTTTCTAAGGGACACCATCTCCTAAGGCTTCAAAGATGCCACATTTTTTCCACTCGTTCCCCATGATTGAGGGGTTTTTACCAAAAAGTAATAGAAGTTGACAATAGTCTTGCTGCTTGAAAAGAAAACCGCAAAAATTAGTTCCCAGTGGAAATTTCAGTGAATTCGCGCCGAAAAAAATTGTTCTCGCAAACCTCAAAAAATCGCTAATCCGCAAAATAAAAGTCCCGCAAAGATTTTATGGTATTAAAAAGGCAAGGCAAAAGACAGATGAAGAAAAAATAAGGTTATATGAAACTCTAAATTTCGAATTCTCAGCGAAAGATTAATGACGTCGTAAACACACTACAATTTCTGCAGTCTGTGACTTCTATGAATCTATGTAATCTATGTAATACAATTATCGCTGCAGGATACGCCTGCATTTAAGGAGATGATGCGAATGAGCCCGGATCAGTTCAAAGAATTTTTGAACGCAATTGAACCGGACATATGCAAACAGAGCACGGAAATGGGCGGTGAACCGATTATTCCCGCTGAAAGATTTCTCAGATTTCTGGCTACTGGCGAGAGTTTTCGATCCCTTCATTTTCAATTTAGGATCAGCAGACCTGCAGTATCATATATTGTGACGGAAGTGTGTGAAGCAATAACCAAAAGGCTGGGCCCTTCTTACTTAAAAGTGCCTTCGTCTGAGCAGGAATGGCTACAGATTGCAAAACAGTTTGAAGAGAAATGGAACTTTCCGAACTGCTTGGGAGCCATCGACGGGAAGGATATTACCCTCCAACCTCCTCGAAACTCGGGATCTCATTATTATAACTGTAAACCGTCACACGCACTCCATTGTCCTATTGGCTATTGCTGGTCCCGATTGTGACGTTCTCTATGCAGATGTGGGAACTAATGGCCGCGTATCAGATGGTGGCATATGGAATAAGTGTTGCTTTCTTAAGGCACTTGAAGGAAACAAGTTGGGAATTCCACCAAGTAGGCCACTACCGCCATCTTTGTTTTGCAAATGACGCGAGAAGCCTAGGCTTGAAAATAAAATAGCGATTCGTGATTGGCTAGCAGGGCGAACGTGACCTGCTTCAGGATACAACTTTGTTGGAAGGGCGGCAAAACACTCTAACATTTTTTCGTCGACCAGAATTGTTGAGCGAAATGTTTGATCAAAAGCAAACTCTATCCAACATTTGATCGAGCAAAAATTGTTGGACAAACAGCCTCCAACATAGGCGGCCAAACGGTCCAACAATGTTGGATCGAGCAAAGTTGGGAGGTTGAATCCAACTTTGTTCGATAGTTTTGCCGGGGCTTAAGAGCCGAGGTGAAATCTCCGTGGAATCTCCGATGACGTAATGGTCTTAATTAATCTGGAACTGTCATCAGGATATCTACGGATATGAACGATACGATAATAACACTTTTAACAACTTACAGCTTTCTTTCCATAAAGTCGCCATTAAATTTAATTGGTTTTTTACACGAGTAAAGGCCTTGTAGTCACACGCGTCACTTAATTTAACAATTACGTTATCCACGACTATGTTTAGTACGGTGGTTATTCAGGGGCACCCAACGAGAATATAGTTCAAAACCACTTAGACATAGCATTGTCAAACGTATTTTAGTATTTAAACGGTAGATATAGGCATATTTTTATCCCCTAAAAATTGTTCATCTTTTCGGATTTCCTAGCTGAAAGTCTAGTGATCCGAAAATTATAGTGATTAAAACTTACCTTTTCGAAAAATTTCAGCCAGAAAAAATGGTTCCCGAAAATTCTAGGTGACCTTTTTAGGGTAAAAATCCGTTAAAAATGGGCAATTATACCATTTTTTAGATGTTCGAAAATCCTAGGACAGGCAGGCAAGCAAGAAATTTTACAACAAATGTTCGGAAAATTCTAGATCTCAAATCGTCTTCCGAACAGATATTTTCCGAAAATTGACGTTGGGTGCCCCTGGTTATTTCCCTACCAATGAAAGTTGAAACGTCGACACATTCCATGGATGACATAATGACCTTTTATGGACTCAATACTCGCTTCGAATCAACCGCTTAAATAACACAAAAAGGCAATATATTTTGTACTAAATAAAGAGTGGAATATTCATAAAATTTTAAGTACATTAACGTTTTAACAGCTTTTGGCGAATACCTGTAAACATCATAAGTTGCGTGATTCGAAGTGCCACTGACTATATGACGGAATAGAAATTTGGGACTGCTCACCAACAAAACTAAATTTTATCTGTTTTCTTACCACTATAGTCGCAACGTAGTACACATTACAAAGCAGTCCTTGTTGATTCACTGATGACTATAGAACCCAAATCACTTGATCAATCTGTAGCACAACAAACTCGTCTGACAACAACGGCTGCACACAAAGGTATTGCACCATTACTTATAGCCGTTGTCAAATCTCCGATTGCACCATCATCCGATGACGTAATAGTCTTAGCCTTCTTTCTTAAAAGTCACGATTACATGTTTCAATAAGACACAAAAAAAAATATTTTGTTGTAAATAAAAAGCGGACTATATTCATAAAATTTTAAGTACATTAACGTTTTAACAGCTTTTTGGCGAATAAACATCCTAAGTTGCGTGACTGGAAGTCCCACTAACTGTGTGGCCGAGTGGAAGTCTGGTTCAGCTCTCCGACAAAACGAATATATATATATATATATATAATTAGTAGTGTAGGATGGGAACAGAAATCGATACAACAAAGGAAATGAGTGAAAATGTATTCAGCCGGGAATCGAACCCGGGTCTCCTGGTTACCGGTCAGATGCCTTACCACTTGGCCACTGAACCAACCCCGCCATTCAGCCGAATTGGAAGGACCTTTAAATGGCAAGCTCTGAGGAGAATCGCACATTTTCTGCAGTGAGGATCGCGTCACTATGCTCAAGTTGATCAGCGATTAACAGTAAATTTCCCCCTATATATGAAATGAATGTGTAAGTTTGAGCGGGGAAATAACAACAACTAACTGCCCCATTTACCTTTGGATCACCAACCTATTCCCTTCAGAAGGCGATTCACAGTGATTTCTGACAAGTATTAATTAGTAGTGTAGTGTATATATATATATATATATATAACTAACTGCAGACAGTACTGTTTCGGCCTTCTGGGCCTCACCAGTGCAGTGCTGATGTTTAGGATGGAGGTTAAGCTATAAAGCCACCCCAGATGTCCGACGCATGTGGTACATCCAAGTCATGCCAGAGTGCTCAAACTAGCGAGCTAGTGAGCATGCGCAATTGCTAGCGGCAATGACTCATCCTAGTAGAGTGCTCAATTTGAACATGAAAGCAAAAGCTTTGTAATGCCAAAGAGCTATATCTAACTGCAGACAGTACTGTTTCGGCCTTCTGGGCCTCATCAGTGCAGTGCTGATGTCTAGGATGGAGGTTAAGCTATAAAGCCACCCCAGATGTCCGACGCATGTGGTACATCCAAGTCATGCCAGAGTGCTCAAACTAGCGAGCTAGTGAGCATGCGCAATTGCTAGCGGCAATGACTCATCCTAGTAGAGTGCTCAATTTGAACATGAAAGCAAAAGCTTTGTAATGCCAAAGAGCTATATCTAACTGCAGACAGTACTGTTTCGGCCTTCTGGGCCTCATCAGTGCAGTGCTGATGTCTAGGATGGAGGTTAAGCTATAAATCCACCCCAGATGTCCAACGCATGTGGTACATCCAAGTCATGCCAGAGTGCTCAAACTAGCGAGCTAGTGAGCATGCGCAATTGCTAGCGGCAATGACTCATCCTAGTAGAGTGCTCAATTTGAACATGAAAGCAAAAGCTTTGTAATGCCAAAGAGCTATATCTAACTGCAGACAGTACTGTTTCGGCCTTCTGGGCCTCATCAGTGCAGTGCTGATGTCTAGGATGGAGGTTAAGCTATAAAGCCTCACCAGATGTCAGACTCCTGTGGTACATCCAAGTCATGCCAGAGTGCTCAAACTAGCGAGCTAGTGAGCATGCGCAATTGCTAGCGGCAATGACTCATCCTAGTAGAGTGCTCAATTTGAACATGAAAGCAAAAGCTTTGTAATGCCAAAGAGCTATATCTAACTGCAGACAGTACTGTTTCGGCCTTCTGGGCCTCATCAGTGCAGTGCTGATGTCTAGGATGGAGGTTAAGCTATAAAGCCACCCCAGATGTCCAACGCATGTGGTACATCCAAGTCATGCCAGAGTGCTCAAACTAGCGAGCTAGTGAGCATGCGCAATTGCTAGCGGCAATGACTCATCCTAGTAGAGTGCTCAATTTGAACATGAAAGCAAAAGCTTTGTAATGCCAAAGAGCTATATCTAACTGCAGACAGTACTGTTTCGGCCTTCTGGGCCTCATCAGTGCAGTGCTGATGTCTAGGATGGAGGTTAAGCTATAAAGCCACCCCAGATGTCCAACGCATGTGGTACATCCAAGTCATGCCAGAGTGCTCAAACTAGCGAGCTAGTGAGCATGCGCAATTGCTAGCGGCAATGACTCATCCTAGTAGAGTGCTCAATTTGAACATGAAAGCAAAAGCTTTGTAATGCCAAAGAGCTATATCTAACTGCAGACAGTACTGTTTCGGCCTTCTGGGCCTCATCAGTGCAGTGCTGATGTCTAGGATGGAGGTTAAGCTATAAAGCCACCCCAGATGTCCAACGCATGTGGTACATCCAAGTCATGCCAGAGTGCTCAAACTAGCGAGCTAGTGAGCATGCGCAATTGCTAGCGGCAATGACTCATCCTAGTAGAGTGCTCAATTTGAACATGAAAGCAAAAGCTTTGTAATGCCAAAGAGCTATATCTAACTGCAGACAGTACTGTTTCGGCCTTCTGGGCCTCATCAGTGCAGTGCTGATGTCTAGGATGGAGGTTAAGCTATAAAGCCACCCCAGATGTCCCACGCATGTGGTACATCCAAGTCATGCCAGAGTGCTCAAACTAGCGAGCTAGTGAGCATGCGCAATATATATATATGCGCAATATATATATATAAATAAACATAAATTTATATATAAATAAACATAATTTATATTTATATATTTATAATTTAATTTATATATAAATAAACATAAATTTATATATATATATATAAATAAACCGATTGCAGAGCAAGAACCGCGCTCGGCCCATGGCCGCGCGGTTAATGAGGCAAAAAATGGACAACAAGCTTTCTTTCAAATAATTCTTGACCAGAATTTGTCAAATTTCAAATTGTTTTTATCACCTGAAGAAGGTAAAATATTAACGAGAACTCGATGAAGAGGTAAAGGCGACTAAATTTCTTGAGTGTTTTCATTTCAAGCTTGTTATGCAAATTTTTGACTGAACATTAAATTACAAAACAATTTCCACTTAAAGGTCGTCAAAAAACTTTATTTTTGGGCGTTCATTTGGGCGAAAAACGTCACAAAACCCTTTTCCAGTGAAACATTTATTGAAACAAACAACATATTTGCTATTAGAGGCAAGAAAACCCTTCCTATTTCAATTGCGTGCGTGCAAACGAGACACACAATCGGTGTCACAAATTAAATAAATTTCTGACAGTTCACATCAAACCCTTTTCGAAAGAACCTTGACCGTAAAAACTAAAGCACAAAAGAGACAAGCTTTCGTTCAAATAATTTTTCACTGTCACATTTCCCTTTTTTTTTTTTACCTTTGCAGAGTTGAGTCACAAAATGAGTGTAACAACTTGCCAGACAACTTAGATGCTACTTCAGTAAACATAGTGATGCATTCAAGAAGTTCGATTCCTTCAATGTTTGTTAAATCCATAAAAGAATTGCCGTTTGACTTCAGTGTTGTATATAATACCAAGTTAGTAAAATATTAGAAACAAAGCTTATTTGATATCCAACGGCGAAAAATGAAACCGGTTGTCGAAGATAATTACTCGTCGCTTTAAAGATTCCTGATATATATTTTACATCGCCTGTTGTTTATCCAATTGACGTTCCATTCTGGAGCTCCGTAAGGAAATATTTTGTTTAAAGATGCACTAAAAAGCCATCCACGTTACAATGGCTTTCGCGACGCTATTTCAGGTTAATAATTAAATGTCCTCCCGTGTGCACCGGAGAAATCTACGCATTACCCCACCTTCCTCAGACCTTACAAAATACGCACCGACGACTCTATGCACAAAGACACCACTTAGCAGGGGAGTGACAGGCAAGACTTTTACCGACACGGAAAAAAAATAAAACGACGAAATGCAACGCAGATTCCGACTGGGTTTGGCAACCCAGTAATAAGAACCAATCTTTTACCACCTACGGGGAAATGCGAGTATGAATATCCATTTGTAACATAAAAAATGACAACGCAGTTTCAAGCAAAAGTTATCAACCAGCCCTCGAGTCTTAAGTTGTTTGTAGTACATTCAATTCCTACAATCAATTTGACCACTTCTCTAACCTGAATGCTGTAGTTTGAACAACCATTTCTAAAACACAAAATAACAAGAGGAAGGCGCCGGATTAGATAATTTTGAACAAACCATGGTGTGGGAAGTTTAGAAGAAGTGTGAATTGGGTGGGACTAATTCAACCCTGATGAAAACTCTGTAAACCTTTGTTTGGAATCAGTACGGTACTAAATCGATGTTTATAAGCAAAAACAACCTCACCAACTGAGAAACAGAGCAAAAAAGCCAGGGAAAACAGGCTTTTCATCTTGAAATTGTTAGTCATGTAGTTCTCTGATCAAGCTCCTTAAGCAGGCACCAACGGAAAAGCTCAGTTGATAACCGCACCTTAGATTAAGAACACACCTGACAACTGTCAATGAAATGCCTCTCAAATTTGACAGAATGATTGAAAGAGCCAATCAGAACAAAAAGTTGTTTCAGTAAATTATAATAACAAATGAGGCCCGTTTCAAACGTCGAACATTTTATGTGCCGAACCTTATCATTTATTTCGGCACATGAAAAGTGCCACTCGTATGAATCGATAGACCCCTTTTTGATATATTAAACTTCAGCTTGATAGTGATGCTTAGAGGACACAAACAAAATAAAAGAATAAACGTGTTCATTCAGTTTCCTTTGTCTGTGTCCTCTAGGCCTCGCTGCCAAGCTGAATTTTAATATATCGAAAGTGGTCTATTAGGTTCGATAGATTTGTATTTGGGTAGCCCGCCGTTCTATTAGACTGCACCCGTGGAATAGAACTGCAAAAGTTCGAAACCGATTCAGAAGTCGAACCTTCTCATGTGCCGAACCTAATGCATAATTATTTTAATGAATTTGTTGATGTAACTGCGCTGATGATTGGCTAGTAGAGAGTAATGACACTTCACCACGAGTGCTCTGTGAAGAGAAATCCGAGAAGCCGCGTAAAATAACGACTGTTGAGAGCGTTCTCGAGAAACTAGCGAGAACATTCTAAAACTAGACAGCTCACAACATACGGTTGACTCCCAACTTGCTTTAACGCTATTTATATGAACTAAAATTCGTGGTGTGCATTCGCATCTCAATATGATCGCAATTTCCTTGAATATAAAAAGAAAAATTACTGAGTTCAGTTGAAATTTCCTTTGTCTACGTCGTTAGCAACTTAATCAGCCACAAACCTCAGTTTTGCCGAAAGATTTGTGTCGTCCACGTCGTCCACTATTTGATCAACTCACATCCTATGTGATAAAACTTTGATATTCGCCTCGCTGACTGTGTACATGTCCTTACTTCTTTTACTGTAGTTTGGGCGTCCACCTATAAAACTAACCTCGTTCGTCTGGTAAAATTGCAGAAAAGAGTGGTGAGAATCATAGATAAATCTCATTTTAATTCTGACCCTATATTTAAGAAACTTGGAATCGTAAAATTCCATGATCTTAACCTGTTACAACTTGGTCAATTCATGTTCTCCTATCAAATTCGAACTCTTCCTCCCAAGTTAGCTAGCAAATTCACTCTAAACAGTCAAATTCACACATATTATTCGAGAAACTCTCATGCATTTCGTTTGCCTTTCTATCGGACTAACATTAAACAATTTTCTGTTTTCTATCAGGCACCTAAAGTTTACAATTCTAGATCTCTTGACATTGATATAATCAATTCTTCCTCAAAAGCTTCCCTCAAGAAAGCACTAAAGTCATTCTTTTTTAACAACTATTGTGAAAATTAGGTATTTTGTTCTTCCTGTGTCAAATTGTTTTCACCCTGTAATTTTACTTTCACAGCTGTTTACGAAATTCAACACCTTAATTAAATGACTAAGTGTTTGTAATTGTATGCTTCATAACCAACTTGTAAGTTCAAACTGTTTTTAATTTTCGTTCATTACTTTATATTTCAATACGTTAAATAACCAAATGTTTGTAATAATTGTATTTTCCGTTGCCAACTTGCATGTCAACGATAGATAGGTGCTTTTACTTGGGGAGGCCTAATTTACGTAAGCTTAGTAGTTTATTTTAGGCCTCCTCGCCACCAATGTAATTCAATAATTTTTCTTTCCATCTTCTCTTTTTTGATTGTTCATATTTACATTTTAATTTCTTTTTTTCTGTGGCAAATAAAATAATAATAATAATAATAATAATAATAATAATAATAATAATAATAATAGCTTGTTAGAGCCAGCAAACAGGATAATGGAAATAATTAGCACCCACCCTGGAAGCTATTCCCAACGTGACATTGACACCAGGACAAAAGAAACACCATCAACAGAAGACTTGGAAGAAATCAACCCAAGCGGTTAAGTTATTGATGGAGCGTTACGAGGTAACACCAACGCAGAACCCGTTTGTTTTTCGGTGGTTAGCTAATTGCGTTCTTTACTCGGTGGCTTGCGCGTTTTTGTTGATGAAAGGATGGAAAAAACAAGGGCCAATAAAGGCAGACAGACCGCAGGACAGAAAGGAAAAGCTTAAAAGAATTTACGACCAGGAGGCGGGGAAGATCAGAAAACAACCGTCAATCGCGAAAGCGGAAATCGAGAAGTTGAAAGAAAATAAGAAGATCACGAAAAAAGGAAGGAAAAATAGGTGTCAGCTCCTGAAAGAATGCAAAACCATTTCTGTGGCAGGGTTGGTTAGCTACATGGAGAAAACAAAAGTCGGAGCTCCGAAAGTTAAAAAATGGGGTTTGACAGGAAAAAGAAACAAGAGCTCTCGCGTGTAATTAACCAACAGTTTAACACGGTCCCTTGGAAGAGTGTTTGCGAATTTGAGTGACATGTTGAAGAGGGACCCAGAGAATGAGCGACCAAGATATAAAGATCCTGGAAAACGTGCTCGAGATGATTCGCGAATGTTTGAAAACATTGAAGAGGCGAGCGGGTTTTGGAGAAAGTTGTGGGAAGAGAGAGGGACTGGGAACAAGAACGCGGCCTGGTTGCAGGAAGTAAAGATCGCGATCTACGAGCAAGTACCACCACCAACGTCCAGCGAATGGGCTCTCGAAGTAGCGGAAGCGGTCAAAGTCCTGTCCAAGAAGCGTAACTGGAGCGCGCCAGGGCCTGATAAAATCACTAACTTTTGGTGGAAACATGCTGGCACACCCTGCACAAGGGTGTGGTCGAGAGCTTTAAAGAAGTTTCTAAAAGCGACGAAGATTACCCCGAGTGGTTTTCTGAAGGGAAAACCTCCCTCATTCCGAAAGAAGGCGAGTTCCTGAGTGAAAATCAAAGGCCTATTACTTGTTTGAATAACATGTATAAGTGGTTTACATCTTGCCAGCCCTCCTGGCTTCGTGGACCAACACCTTGAAGATTATGGCCTGATGGAAGGCCAGCAAAGAGGAGCGAAATCAGGGTGTTTTGGTACGATGGATAACTTGCTAATCGATAGAGCAGTAATGCTGGATTGCCAGAAAGGCAAACGGAACTTAAGCATGGCATGGATTGACGTGCGCAGGGTTTACGACTCCGTCGACCATGATTGGCTATGCGTAATGACTGACGTGAACAGGCTTCCCATTTAGCTGGGTAAGGTCATACGCAAGTTGTGTGCGAGCTGGAATACTAAAGTAGTAGCTACAACAAGGCAAGGGCGAGAGACTTCCAGAAAAATAAGGTTCATGGAGGGACTACCCCAGGGGGACGCATTGTGTCCTAGATTGTTTACACTGTGCCTGAACCCAGTAGCGTGGCGCCTGCGGGCAACGGAGGGATACCGGTTATCCAAGCCTGTAGGAGTCAAAGTCACCGATCTTCTGTATATCGACGCCCTGAAGATCTTTGCTTCCTCCGAGAGCAAGCTGAACCGAGTGCTGAAGGAAACTAGAGAAGCGATGCAGGATATTGGCCTTCACTGGAATCAGAAAAAGTGCTCAGTGGTACACGTGAAGCGGGCAGCCCAAGTGCTAGACGAGTCTGGTATGAGGATGGACGAGACAACGACCGTCACGACACTACAAATTCCTGGGGGTTCTAGAGAACGTTCGGCAGGATGAACGGCTGGCTCTAGCGTGTGCGGTTAAAGAGTATCTACGCAGGATATCTATTATATGGTCCAGCCCCCTATCTGATTGTAACCGT
Organism: Montipora capricornis; assembly: GCF_036669925.1. NCBI lineage: Eukaryota > Metazoa > Cnidaria > Anthozoa > Scleractinia > Acroporidae > Montipora > Montipora capricornis. Next base: position 105,711 of record NW_027180221.1, on the reverse strand, counting down.
GTACAGGCAAGTAATCAGTATGCACTCCCGGTGCTGTGGTACTTAATGTGGACACAACATTGGTCGCTATCAGAGATAAGAGGTGTGGACAGAGCAGCTCGGAAGATCATAGTTGAGAACGGTGGCAAGCACCCAGCTAGCCTAACTTATTTGTTATATCTACCGAGGGAGAAAGGGGGTAGAGGCCTGCAATCAGTCGAACACGAGTATAAGATCACTAAAATCACATCGCTACTGAAATTGTATCAGAATTCGGACCAGACTGTGGAAGCAGTTAGAGAATTTGAAGAACACGCCATGGCATCAGGCCAGCAGTCGCTTGTAAAGGAAGCAGCCAAGTTCAGCTTGATATCCTAAATCCCGTGTGTGTTACAACGGAAGGAAAGGTGGTGACTGCAGCTAGAGCTGGGAATCTGCTGAAGAAATCTCAAGAGATGCAGTTCTTGGAGATCGCTAAAGACAAAAAGTGGCAAGGAAAGTTATTCCGTATCAGATGGGACAATGATAGCCTAAGCATAACCAGCTGCTTGGCATGGCTAAAAGGTTGGGCTACATGCCCTACATATACCATCGCGGCCATGTATGAACTGTATGAGCAGTTGTTACCTACGAAGTTCTACACAAAGGAAAAGACGCAAACCTCCACCGACGGTGAAGTCCTATGCAGGTTATGTGGGAAGGTAGCTGAGAGCGTTACACATGTACTGGCTG